>NC_056751.1:825879100-826079100 GCF_019279795.1 Protopterus annectens
ATAGTGTGTTGCTACTATGTGTTCTGCCAATGCAAAGATGCTCAGGGGTCCTTTCCGCAGTTTAATAACATAAGTAAAGTTTGTTTATGTTTTTACATAAAATTACAACAGCAACCCACTTTGACGAATAACAGACTGTGATCATCTTACTAAATAGTTCTAGTGAACTGGCAATACAAATGACTAAATATTCCGATTTCTGAATGTGTGGATAGGTACCCGCTTGTCATTGCACACAAGCGCAAAACATAATGCACTGTTCCATTTCTATTTACATTACTTTACAAGTCTGGAAAATGTATTTCACATTGAGTCATGACTTCAAGTAATTTGCTGTAATTTTATAAACCTTATAAGGCCATTTGGAAATTCATGTCCAGTTCTACAAACATGACACAGTAAATTACACAGTTATGAGATCGGGTTGGAATGATGTCCTGTGCGACCCAAAATAAACCTGCTCATGTCAGGAGACTGTCAGCCAGCTGTGTGGTACTACTGCTTTCCACGTTCCTGAACACACAAACTTAAGTAAATAAAAAAAAAATTCAAGCATTTCAAAAATTATTACACTACATCCAACAGAAAGAAGAAGAGTCAATCAGCTTGTAAGACACCCTGGTAAAACAGATTGTAATCAGATTTAAAAATCTTCTTAGCCAATGTTATTAATCTTCCATATGTAAGTCTGAACTCAGCTTGATTAAAATGGTTGAAAACAAGGCTTCCTCTAGCTGTCTTTAACAATGCTTCAGGGCTAACACACGTGCGATCATTGTGTGTGTGTGTGCTAGCGCGTTAGAAGTGTTGCCCCAATAACGGAAAAGTACCGTCGTTTCTGGGTACACAGCGGGTGCTGTGAAGAGCACTTCTGGATAACAACGATTGAAACAATACTAATTTCATGAACTTGAATCATACTTTGACTTAGGAATAGGGCCCATTCCCGTCATAGTATTAGAAACCCAAAAGAACTGGAGAAATTAAAAAGGGAAAAACTATGTCATAATAAAATTATTCTTCTGTAACTATACCGGAATGTTGAGGCTTGCAACAGATTGCTCAGTGCTGACTAACTAGTGGTTGCTACTGGTTATGCTACCACTAGATGGCCTACAACTGACTGAAGTTTCTGCAATTAGGAGTACCTCTTTACCCTACTGGGCATGTGTCTTCTGTACCCTGCGAAAAACAATTGCATACAAAGATTCAGGATCTTGTTAAAAAGTAATGGGCCAATTCATTTATTCCGTTCTGTTAACTATGCTAGCCCCACTGATCTAAAGGCTCCTTTACAGAGGAGATCTAGGGAAAGAATAAATACTCCACATTATTTTCTTTTTTTTTTAAGAAGCCAACATAGCAACATTTTGTTTAAAGAAGCCAGTCTACTTAAACAGAACTGGAGTATCAGAGGAAAACTCATGTGAGCTTAAGGCTGCAAGGACTCAGCAATATTAGTTCATCGTGCTTTTTTTCAGATTTCATGCATAATGCCATATATTATTTAAGTACCTGCATTTTTTTGTCTGGATCAGTTTCTACCACCATTCCTGAGCTGCTGATACCATCACTTCCCTCTACAGATACCTGTAAAGTAAAAAAAAAAACACTTAAATCTGGCTACTTCATCATCATTAAACAGCAGACTTAAAAACTTACTTCCCCCACTTCATGATGTTCCAGAATCACAAGCACTTGTTACCTTTGCTGCATACTGCTCTAATGCACTAATAGTTTCTGCATCAATTGTTGCTTCCCCCGTATGAAGACCTGCTACTGTTCCATCTGCTTGGATAGCCAGGATAGTATCCGACTGTGGGACTTGCACAGCATGGTGAATGTAGGCAGTGGTGCCATCTTCAAGTTGAACAGCCTGCAGAGCACTTTGGTCATAAGTCTCTGTAACTTAGAAAAAATTTGTATAGATATCAGAAAATACTAACACCTCACTAATACTTTCAGCAAGGTTCATCATTTGGGTACCTGTTCTTAATTAAGCATCAAACCCTTTCAGCATACAGTCATTCCCATTTTGTAATTACAATATGTACAGTATATATAAATGAGAGTGAGGGTGGTAATTAACAAAAAGCATCCAATGAAACATACTCAAAGGTTCCAAGGATTTTAGATACCTCTGGTCAGAGAAGTC
This sequence comes from Protopterus annectens, assembly GCF_019279795.1. Classification (NCBI taxonomy): domain Eukaryota; kingdom Metazoa; phylum Chordata; order Ceratodontiformes; family Protopteridae; genus Protopterus; species Protopterus annectens. The sequence goes on from NC_056751.1 coordinate 825,881,256, forward strand.
TCACCTGAAATATGCTTTGCCAAAAGCACTAAAGCTCAGTGAAATGAGCTGAAAAAAACAATGTACAATACATATCATCATAATAATGCAGGCCAATAAGGCACCCTTAAGAATACATTCTGAGATATGTCAGGTGTAAAGGCATTAATCATAGGAGGTTACTAGGCTATTGTCCCTGAGGCCCTTATAAGTCTAGCCAAGAGTTTAGCCCATGTTTAGACAAATCAGCACCCAATCCCTCTGTCCAGCAGGGACATGGATGGAATCTCAGGGGTATATTTTCTGTTTCCCATCCAGTTATTCAGGTTGCACTTAAAAAGGGGTAAAGAGATACTCTGCTTGATGAGGAGAGGGAGTCTATTCCATAGATGGTGGAGTCTCTGGGACACAAATCTGTCCTGCCAGCAAGTCTTGTTGATGTCACAGACTGCCATGCATGCGGGTTACTCGAGTGGAGCTTGACTTGCGGATATACAGCAGTCCCCATCAAGGTGGGGTCCGTGATCACCTTGTATGCCAGACAGAGGTCACCTCTGAGGAGTCTGTATGAAACTGAGTACAGGGACAGGGCTTTTAGCCTACCTCTGTATGGCAGATATTTGAGGGCTTGGATTCTCCTGGTGAGTAATGTCTGTCGTCTCTCCAGCTGCTGCATGTGCTTTTCGAGGTACATGCCGAAAGGTACGTTGTACTCAATAATGGGCCTTATAAGAGAAGAATACAGGGATATTATGACCTCCTTGTCCCTGGATAAGATACCCTTACTTATGAGGTGGGTCATGTAGAAGGCTCTCTGTACAACGGAAGCAACATAGTGGTCAAAAGTCAGGTTGCTACCAACTTGGGTGCCCAAATGCCTCACGACGGATTGAGTGCTTAAGACATTGTTATTAATGTGATAATTGGTGGGGATGTCACTCTCCTCAAATGGGAACATGATGCATTTTTTGGTATTCAGCATGAGGCCGAACCCTGGGATACGCCGCTTGTTACAAGTCTACTGCTTGATGTGGCTTCTCCTATTTTGATTATATGGGTTCCATTAGTGAGCGAGTTTGCTACCCATCTGGTAACATATGGATTGATGCCTAATTGAGAGAGTTTATCTATTATGCCTGAGTGGGGAATACTTTCAAAGGCTTTGGCCAGGTCAAGGTAGGTGGTGTGCACCATCTTCCCCTAATCCATGGCTTTGGTGACTGTCTCAAAGAAGTCAACCAAATTTAGCAGAAATGAGCTCCCCTTGATGAAGCCAAACTGTGTGTGATCAAGTGCTTGGGGGTTGCCAATGTCCTTGTTAATGAGGTCCATGATAATCCGTTCCATGGCCTTGTAGATCAGGCTAGTAAGGCTGATGGGTCTGTAATTTCCCGGATCGGTGGATGCTCCACCGTTGTGTAAAGGAATGACAGTGGCTGTCCTCCGCTCAGTTGGGATGAAGCCAGTACTTAGGCTTTGGTTGAATAGGGTGCCTAATGGTGCCGCAAGTTCCTGCCTGAGTTCACGTAGGATGCAGCCTGGGATGTTATCAGGTCCCATAGAGGCTGTATTTTTTGCCTTTGAGAGAGCAGTAATAACCTGCCCTCTAGATATAAGGGGAAGGGGGCAGGTGTTGGGGATGTCCTGATTTACTGATGGGGGGGACAGAGGAGTAAAGTTTTGGCTGAATTTGTCAGCCAGCTAGCTTGCTATATCTACGGCATTTGTATATGTGTTGTCCTTGACCACCAGTTCTGAACAGATCTGGGTGCTTCTTTTCAGGTTGCGGACATATGTGAAGAAGGCCTTATGTTTGTCTCTAGTAGATGGGGCCAATTTGGACTCGAAGTTTGCTTTGGAGGATATCACTAATGCTCTTATTTGCTTGTTGAGGCTAAGGAGACATTGCTTCCAAATGGGCACCTGCTCCTTCTTGGTCTTGGACAGCAATTTTTTCCTTTTGTTATACAGTTTATTTATTGCAGATGTTCACCACACAGGTTTACTCTTCCTTGCAGAGGATGATTTAGTCCTGTCGGGTATTCCTGATTCCATGCATCTATATAAATGCTCGTATAGTGCTTTGGTGTAGTTTTGTATATTGGTGCCAGTTCCTACAGAGGGGGAGGGAGCTGTAAAGTTGTTTACACCATCCCTCAGGAGGCTGTAATCAGCTTTATAGAAGTTTTTATGTCTGATCCTAGCTAGAGCGGGGCTGGGGGAGATGGTGACTTCGAAAGTGACCGCTTTGTGGTCAGATCTTACCAGGGAGGATGATACTATAGAGATGCTGCAGTGGTTACTCATGTTGGTTAACACCAAATCCAAGACATTATCACCCCTTGTGGGGGTATCGTCTAGCTGTTCCAAGGCATTTGCATTGACAAAATCAAGGAATCTCTGGGCATTTGTGTTCTGGCATGAGTAGTTCTTCCAGTCTATGTTTGGGAAGTTGAAGTCACCCAGGATCAGGGTAAAGGGTTGAATCTTGATAGATTCGAACAGGTCCAAATAGGCAGATTGGGCATCTTGAATCAGATTTGGGGGCCAGAAGCTAGCTGTGATTTGAATAGGGGTCTTGTCAATGGTTAACTACACCTGGAATGTCTCCTGTATGTCACACTGTTTGACCAGCCTGGATGTGTGTATGTCTTTAATGTATATTGAAACTCACCTCCTTTGGCTTTACTGCCCACAGTTTGGGGTCTGAATGTATGACAGGATGAATAACCAGGTAAGGCTGGGGTGCTCTCCACAGCTTTGAACCAGGTTTTTGTAACTGCACAGATGTCTGCATTTTCCAGGGTTAGGAATGCTTGCAATGAGTGCAGTTTCATGTTTAGACTCCTAGTGTTTAGCAGCATGACCTTTAATTTGTGTTTTGTTGAAATGTTTATGTTGGTAGTTTTAAGCTCATCACTTTTCCTAAAAAAGGCACTATAGAGGAGGCAAGAGCCTTTGCCAGAATCCTAGGGGAGACAGATGCAGGCCATCTCTGGCAAAACATCGTAGTGTGTCGATCATATCTTCCCAGGCCGTCAGGTACTGGATCCCCCTGGAATGACACCAGAAACTAAGCCAATTGTTAAAGTCAATCATTTTCTGTTTGTATTGAAGCATAATTCTGGGTGATGGTAGGATGCTGCTTAAGGCTAGGGACATACCTGCTTGGGACACATAATCAGTGAGCTCAATCATGTCTCTCTTCATATAGTCCAAAGAGGTACACCTCAAGTCATTCACACCAACATGGACTATGACAGAGTCATAACAGTACATGTTGTTGAGAGACTAGAGAGCGTGTATGATATGGCGGATTCTGGAACCTGACAGACAACTAACTGTGACTATCTCCTTATTAAGCCAGAAAATCAGGTCATACCTGCATCATGCTAAACTGCACCATGGTTCAAGGTTTTTACTAAGCTTACAGCCAAAGGAGGCCATCAAGAAGCTCAGCCAGATCAACCAATACTGGTGGGAGATTAACAATGTCCCCCATTAAGGAGACTTTCTCCACATACCCCAAATGAAAGTTTGGATCCCCCGTCCAGTCTGGTTTTAAAGGTTGCTAGAGATGTATTCTGCTTGATAGGAAGGGGCAGCTTATTCCAAACATGGGTTATACATTGGGCTAGGTATCTATCATGCCATTTGTGGTGTTGTTGATGTGACAGTATCGATATAGGCTTCTTGAATAGGTATTTGCTTTACTACAGGTTCTACTTAGGTAAAGGAGTTCAAAGAGTGCTAGGTCATTCATAGTATGGAAAGCTAATCAAGGATCACCTCTCAGGAGTCTTATGACATATAGCATAGGGACAGGGCTTTTAGTCCATTAGAGTAGCTATGGGTATTGAGATTGGAAACTTTTTGGTGATGAAACATTGAGGTCTTTAATTTCTATTTTCCAAACAAAGCCAGAAAATGTCTAGATAGTCTGGTACGTTACCACCTTTTAGTCAGTTCCAGCATCAGCAAATGTACTTATTCAACCATCTGTGGCAGGTCAGCTCCACACCAGTTTATGAGAGCCATACATGCAGAATTATAGCCATCATATTTAGGCTACAGCTTTCCACTACTCAAGCTTTTTGATGTCTAAAAGTACAGCTTATATTATCATTCCTTGTGTTCAAAGTCTCTACCCTACAACATTATGATCCCCATAAATACATACAAGAAACTGGTTGAGATTAGATTCAGTAGCTACCTTAGGCATTAAGGAAGGATTAGTATGCATGAACACTATTCTAATGGAAAACTAGGTAAGCAGGATGAACTGACAGGACTTGCAATTCTGGAATTTTTCTACATGAACTGATGGTCAAGAAAAGATGTTGCCTCAAGGGGGGGCAGTGAGTTTCTCAACATGAAATAAAAATCTTACAATGGAATGGGACCCTTTACAGGCAGTCTTAAAAGCAAGAACCTTTCAAAACACTCTTTGTATACCCTTAAAGATGCCAAAGACAAGGGCTACGAACTTGATGGAAGTTTGATACAGAGTCTAAATGTTCTTTAATAAAATAATAGCAAAGTCCAGTGTCACAGATTTGTGAAAGATTTCCTACAATTGAAGGTGTAAAAGAGTCAACACCTCTCAATGAAGATCAGCAGAAAAAAATGCATCCACTTTACTTTGTTTTTCTAGGATAAGACTTATGTGAAGATGAGATAACCAGGACCACTCTGGATGGAAAAGCAGGCGACAACGCCAATCAGTAAAAGTGAGAAACCATGCAATTACACACAAGGAGTGAAGATCTGCAATGGGGATTGATGATGGAGTGGAATAAAAAGGGTTCTGAAGGGCCATCGACAAACAGCTTTCTCCAACAGGTAAGGCATGAAAATAGTGAATTAATCTTAATGATGCCAACATGGAGCCATGAGAATGACTCGGTTTGTGTCATCTGGATTTTGGAATTGACTTTCCATCAAAGTAAACGGGAAAACAGTACAGAAAACCCGGGAGGGGGGCATTTCTGTATGACAGCATCATTGGGGCATTCCCACAGTAGAGGAATGAGGGAGAAGACTCTACTGCACTTCACACCAACTGGAGAAGCAAACAGATTATAGCATGGCTTCCCCAGCACTGGAATAACCTATGTACTGCCGAGAGTTTGGAGAACCACTTGTACATCTGTCTGCCTTCTCCTGGAGTGTGTTTTTTTTTGTAGCAGATGGCAGGCTGCTCTAATACATTTTCTAGCTACCCATCTCACTGTTAAAGCCAGACCTCTGAAAGTTATTGCATTCCTCTTTACACAGGTATCTCCTCTTAAAACACATCATGCATCATACAGACTACTGCCAGCCACTGCTCAGCTGTCTTGCCAGGTGCACAACCTCTCTGCATCTTAATGAAGGCTTTAAAAAATTTTGGGGCCTTCAAACCAGGTGCATGCACAGATTATGCCCTCAAGTCCAACCAGCCATGCTCCCTCCTTAAGCTGTGCAGTGTCTTATATATTAACAAAAAACAGTCTTTCTTCTCAGTGTTCAGAAGCTTTATGTCCAGTCAGTGAGTTTTGCGGACAGCCACTACCAACATGATATGTCACAGTGTTTGCTGTTGGTTGCTTGATGGTTTCACCTTTCTAATGGAAAATGTCAACATAAATAGAACTTTCAATTCCCAAAACTGTGACTGTGACATAACACAGTCAAAATACTTACTTTATAATCAACTGCAGTATCTACATATCTTCACAAACCTTTGAATTACAAGATACTTTGTAAGAAAAAAAATATATATATATTCCAGGTATTTCTTACTTAAGCCTGCATTAACCATGTCCTTAAAATGTAATAGAAAGCTACGTCTACATAGAAGGAATCTTTTTACTCTTTACTGATATCCGACCAAATCCAGTTCCTTGTATACCAAATAGTAAAGCTAGTTCATATTAATGTCTGAAGTATTAGAAACAAAAGTCACTCTAGTGCATCACTAGATTTTGAGCATAACAACCCAATACCCTAACTGTATGAGGAAACTTAGCTAATCTCTGACAGAGAAATCTCAAAAGTCACTTAGCCAGGTTACTGTCTTTAGAATGGCAGAGTACTCAAAAGTACCAAAATCATTCTGCCAGGTTACTATCTGCTTATGGTGGCATTTGTTGGTCTCCTTCAGTTAATCAGTACAACTACCAGAATTAATAAACGTTCTGGCCATGAATATATTTTTGATTTGAAGCATTCAATGCCAGGTAATGGTCAGCACAGTCAATGACTGCTCATCTATTTTTGCCATCTGATGCCAGTCTAAAGATACCACATCTCATGTCTGCTGCCATAGAAACAAGAGTAAATTTGACCTGAATTCACTTCTCATGCTTTCAGACAAATCAAGTGGTATGCATTGTATAGCCCAGGCCTACATGAGTTGTATGCATTTATTTAACATTTGTTTACCGGAAGAGTCCGACTTGAATGTCAAGTCAATTTTCAGTGGAGGTCCAGGGAGAAATGCTCCAAATGCATGTCTTTGTAACATGGCAGGAAACCAGAATACCCGGAGAAAACCCACACAAATGAAAGGAGGACATGCAGACTCCACACAGAAGACATTCCAGCTGAAAATCGAAATGAAGAACCTCTTGCTGTGAGGCGACAACATTACCGCTGTACCACTGCACTGTCCAATTGTATAGCATTGTACAGCCTCAGCCTACAAGAGTGGTATGCACTGTATAGCCTGGGTCTACATAAGTGGTGTGCATTGTATAGCCAGGGACTACATTAGTGGTATGCATTGTACAGCCAGGGACTACATCAGTGGTATGAGTAATATGCATTGTATAAGCCTGGGCATACATGAGTGGCATGCATTGAATAGCCTGGGCCTACAGAGGATCATAGGATCATACGATCATAAGAGGTTACTAGGCTAATGGCCTAGTCAAGAGTTTGTCCCTAAAAAAAGAATCCACAGTCAGCACCTGTCGCCCGTCAGTGAGGGACACAGGTGGAACCCCTGGCACAAATATGTGGTTTCAGAAATAAACCGCTCCAACATCAAGCAAAAACTTTATTAAAGCAAAGCTTATGGGTAACAACCCTTTCTCAATGCTAATACCCTTACACAGAATAATCACCATTTAAATAGGAGCAAACAAGTACCATATGACCACAGCCAGCATATCACAGGACACTGCATAAAACATTTTTAAAAAATACATTAAATATTTTGTTGTTGTATTCTTACTAAAACAGCTTTAATACTTACAGTATTGTTAAGACCAGGTTCAAGCTCTGCATACAATCTAATAATCCATTCATACTCTTTGCTTCCAAGAAAATTGTTTAAATCACCCCCCCGGTTCCTTTCACTACTATGTCTATTACCCTAAACTTAAAACAATGGTCCTCACCCTTGTTCATAATATGTCTACTTAGAGAATTCTTGCCATTTCTCCTTCTTATATCCAACTTATGCTCAATAATTCACTCCCTCAGCCTTCTAGTGGTTTTCCCCACATAAAATGAAAAACATTTTACACAAATGGCAAGGTACACCACATAGCTGGTATTACAACTGGCTGTGAGGGAAAAAAAGAAGTTATGTCTTACCATAACGTTCCATCTGTATTGTTGATCCTCATTCAGTCATTACGCCTGGGTTTTCGGTTCCGACCTTGGAACCGAGCCGGCCATTTTCCAAGCTCACGACAGCCACAAACTCTCGAGCTAAACTCTTACCCACAATTCCCCTCACCCTGTTACCTCAGATTGAGTTTGCAAGTCAAAGGAAGTAGAGGCTACCTCTGGTCAAAGAACCTACCAGAACAGGATGATGAGATCCACTATAAGCCTCAGGAGGGGGAAGAGTCATAATGACTGAACGAGGATCAACAATACAGATGGAACATTATGGTAAGACATAACTTCTTTATCTGATATTGTTAATCCTCGTTCATTCCTTACGCCTGGGACAGAGTCCCCAGCTATCTTCATTTCTGGGAGGTTCTCATGGAAGGACATTCCTGAGCAACATTGAATCAAAGGACGCTCTTCCTCTGGAGGCCAAATCCAATTTGTAATGGTTGATGAAGGTATGAGGTTTAGCCCAAGCTGCAGCTACACAAATGTCAGGTAAAGAAGCTCTAGCATGGAAGGCAGCAGAAGTTGTGACCGACCTAGTGGAATGAGCCCTAATGGCTGCAGTCAAAGGGATATCGTGAGTTTTGTAAATAAATGTTATACAGTCTTTTAACCATTTAGCCAATGTGACCTTAGAAACAGCACAGCCAAGTCTAGGACCAGAATAGGCCAGGAACAGCTGATCTGATTTGCAAGAAGCCTTAGTTCTGTCCAGATAGAAACGAAGTTACCTGTAAATGTCAAGGGTATGTAGACAATACTCTCCTCTGTTAGAATGATTGGGAAAGAAAACTGGCAAATCAATGGATTGGTTAATGGACATTTCAGAGATCACTTTTGGCAGGAAGGAAGGATTAGTTCTCAATGACACTATCTTTATGAAAGATCAAGTAAGGCTGTTTGATTCATAGAACTTGAAGTTCGGATATACGTCTAGTCGAAGTAATGGCGATCAAGAACAAAGTTTCCCAAGAAAGAAACTTAAGGTCGCATGAAAAAGCTGGTTCAAAAGGAGCAGCAGTCAACGCTTGCAGGACTAAAGACAGATCCCATGGTTGGCTACGTTCTCTAAAAGGAGGTTTCAAATGATTTACGCCTTTTAGAATGGTCTTCCATAATTTGTGTGACATAAGAGAAGAGTCATGGACACCATTGTGAAAATTAGATATCACGGTCAAATGAACTCAAATGGTAGAAGCAGATAGGCCAGATTGGAATAAACTGGACAGGTACTCCAGTACTACCAGTACTGGTGCTGAAAAAGGGTCTATCTCTTTTTCCTTCAGCCAAATGGTAAACTTTTTCCACTTGCTGAGATAAGTAGTTCTGGTGGAAGACTTATGAGATGCAATAAGAATGTTGCGTACTGGGGAAGAAAGATCAGTCTGCCTGGCAATCACTGGAAGTGGAGGAATCATGCTGTGAGCTTCAGGCTCTTCAGGTTGGGCTGAATCAGGTTCTGCGGATGGGAGATCAAATCCGGAATTGGATCAAGAATTCATGGTTGATCTAGCAGTTGAGGCCATAAGAAGGGGAACCAAATTTGCAATGAGGATTATCTTGCTCTTCAACCGGCGGGCTTTCTTCGGGAACTGGGGAATGAGAGGAAGAGGGGGAAAGGCATAAAGCAGACCTGGGAGCCAATTGTGGACTAAAGCATCCCTGGGTGACTGTCCCCAAGGGGGAATCAGGGCAAAGTAATTGTTGCACTTGTAGTTGGTTGGGGATGCAAAAAGGTCGCAGCAAGGGAAAACCCTGCAGTTAAAAATCTCTGCCACTATAAGAGGATTCAGAGACCACTTGTGTGGTTGCAGAATGCACCTGCTCAATCTGTCTGCTATCACACTGGAACTCCCGGGAATGTGCATTGCTAAAAGAAAGCGGTTAGTAGCCATCACCCAGTGCCACATCCTCATGGCCTCCTGACAGAGTGGGTAGGATTTGGTTCCACCTTGTTTGTTGATGTACCAGACTACAGCCATGTTGTCCGATTGTATTGCAATCGTCCCTGACGGAAGGAGGGGATGAAATGCTTGCAACACTAGAAGCACCGCCCTCAGTTCTAGGACATTTATATGCAGATGAGCCTCTAGGTCCGACCACATGCCTTGGACAGCCTTCCCCTGAAAATGTCCCCCCACCCCATCAGGGAGGCGTCCTTGGTCACTGTGGCTTTGGGCTGTTGGAGTGTGAAGGGGCGAGGCCATTGCAACGGGTTCTGCGACATCCACCAAATCAAGTCTTGTTTGCAACTTTGAGTCACCCGAATTTGGGATTAGAGAGGAAACTGAAAAGGGTACCACTGGGTGAGTAGTAACCATTGTAAAAGCCTCATGTGAAGCCTTGCGAGGGGGACAATGGTGATGGAAGCTGCCATGGAACCCAACAGCTGGAGAATAGAATGTGCTGTCGATCTTTCCCTTGTGAGGATGGGTACGAGTTGTTGTTTTATCCTTAAAATTCTGTGCTCTGGAATCGATGCCATGCAGTTCTTTATATCCAACAGGACCCCAATGAATTCTTTGGCTTGTGGTGGAGACAGGTTGGATTTTTGCCAGTTTATAGTTATGCCTAACCTTTCTGCAGTGTGAAGAGAGTATGCCAAGGCTTTTTCCAATAGATGTCTGGTGGAGGCGGTGATGAGCCAGTCGTCTAGGTAAGGAAACACCCGGAATCCTTGCAGTCGCAGGTGAGCTGCAACGACTGCCATGCACTTGGTGAACACTCTGGGGGATGTAGAGAGTCTGAAGGGCAGTACTCGGAACTGGTAGTGACTGGCTCCTGCACGGAAGCAAAGGAATCTTCTCAATGGTCTGTCCACCTTTATGTGGTAGCACGCATCTTGAAGATCTATAGAGCACATCCAATCGCCTGCCTCCAGGAGTGGGAGGATAGACTGTATTGTGACCATCCGGAATTTCTGTACTTCTATGAATTTGTTTAGTACACTGAGATCCAAAATTGGTCTCTAGTCCCCGGTCTTTTTTGGCACTAAAAATAATCTTGAGAAGAATCCGGATCCTATTTGGTCTGGTGGAACTATTTAGATGACTCTTTCTCTTAGCAGGTTTGAAATCTCTAATGCTGCTTCTACCCACTGACTGGGTGGAACGTCGGGTAAGCTCCTTAGTGGGGTGGGACAAAGATCAAAGGGAATATGATAACCTCTGATTATCTCTCATACCCAAGAAACGGTGATAATGATTAGCCAGGCAGAAGGGTACAAAGAGAAACGACCCCCAACCGCTTCCAGAGGAAAGCAGTTGGGCCGCTCTTCAGGAGTGCTCGTAGGACTGGCCAGAGAAAGAATCTCTGAAACCCTGGTTACGTGGACCTCCTCTGCCCCAAAAGCAGCATCTTCCATATGAGTTTCTCCCTCTGCCTCTAGGGGAAAACTTTGCTTGTGTGTCACGGAAAGAACCCAGAGACTTTTTGTGCCACATTTTCCCACTCTTCTGGTTTCTGGAGAAAGCTCACTGAGGGGAAGAATACCAGATACCCACAGCAGAAAGGGTCTTACCATCCTGTTCACACCTAGCCAGTGTGTCTTTAACCTTGGGTCCAAACAACGAAGAGGCTTCAATGGGAGCATTCAGAAAGGAAGCCTTGAAAAAGCCCGCAAAATCACACAAGTGCATCCAGGCATACCATGTCATGACTACGCCTGCACCTGCTGCTCTAGCCGCTCCTTCTGATGCGTGAGAAATCAGTCACATGGAGGAGTTAGAAATCGATTCAAGGGTGGCTAACTGTGAGGCCACTTTGTCCCGGACCTCATCAGACACAGCTCCGGCCAAGGTTTCAGAGAGATCAGAAATTAAGTCCCTTTGAAGCCTGGAAAAATGTGCCATATAATTCAGGCACCTGGCTGCAAAGGTCACTGATGCAAAGGTACGCTTCCCTAATCTGTCCAGCACCTGGGACTCTTTGTTGGGCGGGTGGACAGTCTGGCTTTCTTCCACCAGATCCTTCTTTGTTGCGGCCACAACCACCAAGGCATCTACAGGAAGACCTTTGAACCAGTGAGGCTCACTGTCTGGAGGGGACAGGATTTTATCTGGCCTGCGGGGAATGGTGTCAACGGTGTCAGAAGCCTTCCAAGCATGCTGCATGATGAGCCGGACAAGGTCGTCGGCAGGTGGAGTAACCCAAGAGGTAGGGGGCCAGACGCGACAGGCCTGCAAGAACACAGACTCTTCACAGGTAGGGTTAGAGGGCCGCCAATCACCTCTCTGCTTAGGTATTTCGAGGATATCTCCAAAGGATTCCTCAGTGGGTGACCGAGGGGACCCTTCCCCATCATCAAAGTCTGTGTCTTCCATGAGGGACTCCTCTGGGGAGTCCACGTGCTTCCTCTTACACAAACTCTTGCAATGAACTTCCTCAGGTGGAGAATCTGGAGAAGACAGCGCAAGAGAAGCCTCCAGTGGGAGTGTGTCCTGAGAACCTTGTACCAGGTGTCCACCAGAGGTATCTTGTGTAAACTGAGGTCTAGAGGAGGATGGGGGCACTGACAGCACAGGATCACCAACAGACGCGAGAGCCTTCTCCATGAGTTGGAAGGCTGGTCCACCTGAGGAGGTCACACCCTGCTCAAGCAAATCAGCCCGCCGACTAGAGTCCCTGGATGGCTGTGAAAAACAGGAGTACATATGTCACAGTTAGCATCCAGAGTAGTGACTGGAGTGACAAGTCTCTCCTGCCACAAAGGCAACTGCGACTCCTTAGTGAGGTCCATGAAAGGAGCCGAAGTGAGGAAGTCTATGCTACAGCAGGGGGCTTCAAAGGCAATGAAGGAGGAGAATAAGTAGAGTCCTTGGAGAAGGGTGATCACCTCCAAAGGAAGAGTAGTTCCTGGAGGGTTGGATACCTCTGGCCAAAAGCAATTGATCCACAAGGTGCACCACATCATGTTCCGAGAGGCTTCTAGTGGATCTCACAGACATAGCTGAAGGGGAGTCAGGTCTATTCAAGGGTGCAGGAAACTCTGAGCCCACAAAGGGGTCTTTAGACGGTGCTAAAATAGGTGTCTGCACTGAAAACAACGGAGCCATAAAAGCTTGTACTACTGGTGTCTGCACCAAGGAGATCATCGGTGCCAAAGGTGAGGTCGATGCCGAAGTGGTAGTTGGCACTATGGTAGGGGCTGAAAGAGTCTGTGTGGAAAACGAGGTAGTCGCTACCGAGAGAATAATCGGTGCCGTGAAAATAATCGGGGTCGAAGCAGAAGCTGGTGTCAGAACAGTCATAGACGCCGGAAAGGTCTGTATCGAGGAAAATGTCGGTGCCGATAAGGAAGTCTGAACCGAGGGGCCCCTCGGTTTCGATGAGGTATAGGGCACAAAACTAGGTGCCGAAGTAACGGGTGGTGCCGAAGGCTCCAGTGCCGAGGATCTAGGCACCGAAAGCCTCGGAGCCGAGGAAGTCAAATCCGAACTCAAATGTTTGGGCCTTCTTAGGTCTCGGTTCCTGGTTGTCTCCAGCAGGAGACTAAGGGAGAGACTTGGCCTTCTTGTTTCCATCTCTTTTCTTATGGGAACTAGGATGGATTGAAGCCTCCGCCCCAGAAATAGCCTCTGAAAAGGAAGATTTAAGTAGTCCCTTTAAAATCAGCTTATTTTTCCTTTCCACCAAAGTCCTGTTAGAAAAATTAGCACAAATCCCGCAAGGCAGGTCAACAGTCAAGTGAGGCACACCCAAACAATAAACACATAATGCATGTGCATCCGAAACAGGCAATTTATAACCACAATCCACACATCTTTTAAATCCCAGACTACCTTTTTTTCTCTGCCATGATAGGAGGAAGGAAGAAGGTACCAACAATGGTACAAGAAATACCCAAAGGTAAAGCAGGAAAGAATTTACCAATGATGGTAAAGGAGTTACCTTATGGTAAGAAAGAAGAGCTAGAGGAAACCAAAAAGAGTTTCTGGATGCGACAGGGGAAGAGATAACTATTCCAATTTAGAACAGAGAATAACTGTAATACGATAAAGTATTATCAAAGAAGTTTACTTAGCTCAAGAGAAGTGGCTTGACACGACTGAATGGCGACACAGCAAACGAAATCTGTGGAAACATGGTGAGGGGAATTGTGGGTAAGAGTTTAGCTCGAGAGTTTGTGGCTGTCACGAGCTTGGAAGATGGCCGGCTCAGTTCCGAGGTCAGAACAGATAACCCAGGCATAAGGAATGAACGAGGATTAACAATATCAGATAGTATATTGCCTGTTGGTCACAGGATGTATGAACACATTATTATTACCTGTTAAAATATCATTACAACAACTACAATTCATACACTTAAAAGTGCCTTGCTTCGTAACTATTTGTTGCTTGGCATACACTTTAAAATCTTTATAATATAGCCTTCTTTTTAAGAAAAATAAGGCTTTTCATTCAAAATTGTCTGCAGCTCAGGTAGAGCCAACAGAATAATCCAATTATTTTGTATAATTCTTTTAAGATCACTTCTCCTTGCATTAAAAGTAGTTACATACCTAATTTTACTACATTGAACTCTCTTTTGTACCGCTTCTTCTGCCCCTTAGAAAATTAGAAGTTATGTACCTACCATAATGTTCCATGTTAGTTGTCTTCTCTCGCCTTCTTTCTTGCTGGATGGGTTCGGAGCCGATCCTCGGCTCCGACTCGGCACTTGCTAAGCTCGAGAGCTAATTTTACCAGATCGAGGCAACCCTATATCCCATGATGCAAGGCAGAGACTACCCAGATCTCGTTTGGTAGCTAAAGAAATAGTAATATTTTCTTCCAACTGAAGAGGAGGAAGAAAAATAACAATACTAAATAACATCATAACCCTCTAGAAAGGATCAACCTAATCTAGTGACACTAGAAGTTGAACAGCTAGAAAAAGGGAATAACCTCTTAATAGAAGATGCATAATCTTCCCGGTCTGACCAGGCTACGGGGATGGAGGGGCGAAGAAAGAAGCAGAGAAGACAACTAACATGGAACGCGTTATGGTAGGTACATAACTTCTAAATGTTAAGTTGTCAATCTCACCTTCATTCTTGCTGGATGGGACCGTCCCTAGCACCTCTATCCTGGGTGGCTCAATGGAACAGACTCTTGAGAATGGTGGAACCAAAATTCGCTCTGTCTCTGGAGGCCAAGTCTAATTTGTAATGTGAAACAAAGGTATGAGGAGAGGCCCATGTGGCTGCTGCACAAATAGTGTCTATTGGAAGTCTAGCTTGAAAAGCTGTAGATGTAGCTAGAGCTCTGGTAGAATGGGCTTTTGGCTTAGAAATCAACTCTTTGCCTCTGAGCTGATAAATGTAAGTGATCACAGAAGACAGCCATCTAGATAAAGTTACCTTGGAAACTGGAAGGCCTTTCCTGTTCTCTGCATAGGATAGAAACAGTTGATCAGATTTCCTAAAAATTTTAGTTTTGTCCAGATATCTGAGCTGGCGGTGAACATCAAGACAATGTAACTTTTGTTCCGCTCTATCAGAATAATTCGGGAAAAACACTGGAAGATCAATGGATTGATTTAGATTCATCTGCGATGCCACTTTTGGTAAGAAAGATGGATTAGTCCTTAGAGATACCCTATCTTTGTGGAATATTAAATAGGGAGGACGAATGCAGAGAGCATGAAGCTCAGATACTCTCCTGGCAGAAGTAATGGCAACTAGAAAAAGTGTCTTCCAAGAAAGCAATTTCAAAGAACAGGCAGCTGCAGGTTCGAAAGGGGGAAGAATCAAGGATGTTAAAATTAAATTTAGATCCCACTGTGGTGGGGGGTCTCTAATCGGAGGTTTCAGTAAAAAGATACCTCGAAGGAATGCCTTGCAAAGTTTATGTGACATAATGTTGTGGTCCAAAAGGCCTATATGAAAATTTGAAATGGCTGCCAGTTGAACTTTCACTGTGGAAGAAGAGGATCCTGAATGAAAAATTTCAGCTAGGAAGTCCAATACCGAATGAATTGGAGCAGTATAGGGGTCTATGTTCCTAGCTTTTGCCCAGAAAGAGAAACATCGCCATTTACTAGTGTAAATCTTTCTGGTAGAAGATTTTAGGGAAGCTACTATGATATCCCGGACAGGATTAGAAATCATAGGAAGCCTGGCTAAGGATGGAAGTGGAGCAACCAAGCAGTGAGGTTGAGAGAAGGTATGGATTGGTGCAGTTGACCCGACTGGTGGGTCAGAAGATCTGGAACCGGGTCCAGATGCCATGGCTGTACCAAGAGATAATGATGTAGGAATGGAAACCATATCTGTCGAGGCCAATAAGGGGCAATGAGAATCAACTTGGCTCTCAAAGCGGTTGCTTTCTGAATTAGCTGAGGTATCAGCGGAAAAGCATAAAGAAGTCCCCGGGGCCAACCTTGGGTTAGAGCGTCTCTGGGGAGATGTCCTGGAAGGGGGAAGAGAGAGAAGTCTGGGCATTTGCTGTTTTGAGGTGTAGCGAAAAGGTTGCAGCAAGGAAGGCCCCACTTCTGAAAAATCTCTTCCGTCACTGATTGTTTGAGAGACCACTCGTGAGGCATGAGAATAGCTCTGCTCAATCTGTCCGCTATGATGTTGGATTTCCCGGGGATGTGCGTTGCTATCAGAAACCGGTGAGAAGAGATTGCCCATTGCCAAAGTCTGAGAGCCTCTCGACACAGTGGATAGGACTTGGTTCCGCCCTGTTTGTTTATATACCACACTATGGACATATTGTCCATTTGGATTGCAATAGTTCCGAGGGGAAGAGAGTCGTTGAGGGATTGCAACATTAAAAGCACCGCTCTCATCTCCAGGACATTTATGTGCAGATGGTACTCGAAAGGTTGCCAAGTGCCATGGACCATTCTGCCCTGATAATGCCCCCCCCACCCGATCAGGGAGGCGTCCGATGTAACCGTGGCAACCGGGGCAAGAGGAACAAAAGGTCTGCCTTGATGGACTTGAGGGGACGATATCCACCAAGTCAGATGCCTTTTGCAAGTTGGAGTTACTATGATCTCGTGATGCATGGGAAGTTGTTGAAAAGACCATTGGGTGAATAGCATCCATTGTAGAAGACGCATGTAAAAGCGGGCAAGGGGAAGAAGTGTTATGGCGGCGCCATAAGACCCAATACCTTCAGAGCAAATCTGGCCTGAATTTTGTTGCTGAGAAGAATCACCTGGATGTGTCTTTGAATGTCCAAGATCCTTTGGTCTGTTAACTTTGCTGAAAGTTGTACGGTGTCCAATCTTGCGCCTATAAAAGTAATAGATTGACAAGGTGACAAGGCAGATTTTTCGAAATTTATAGAAATTCCTAGCCCTCTGCAAATGTGAATGGTGTAATCTCTGGCTTGGAGAAGCTGATGCCTGGTGGTGGCAGTGAGGAGCCAGTCGTCTAGATATGGAAACACCTGGAATCCTTGACGTCTCAGGTGAGCCGTAACCACTGCCATACATTTGGTGAACACTCTGGGGGCTGTAGTGAGTCCAAAGGGCAGGGCTCTGAATTGGAAGTGACTGGTCCCCAGCCAAAAGCGGAGAAATTTTCTGGATCGTCTGTGAATTTTTATGTGATAGTACGCATCCTGAAGATCTATCGAGCACATCCAATTGTCCTTGCCCAGAAAGGGCAGAATGGACTGAAGCGTGACCATCCGGAATCTTGATTTCTTTACAAACTTGTTTAGTTTGCTCAGATCTAATATTGGTCTCCAGTCCCTGTCTTTTGGAACTAAAAGAACCTTGAGTAGATTCGGATCCTATTTGGTCCGCTGGGACTGGCTGGATGGCTCTTTTACTAGCAGTTTTGATATTTCTAGTACTGCTAGTTCCCTTAGACCGGGTGGAACGTCTGGAAGGGTTCCCTTTTGTTGAATTGGGGTTTGAATAAAGGGAATTTTGTAACCCTCGGATATAATTGACTGTACCCATTTGTCTTGAGAAAGGGAAAGCCAGGCTATTGGGTACAGCGATAATTTTCCCCCGACTGCCTCTGAAGGTGGACAATCGGGCAACATCTCAGGGATGCTGGAAGGGTTTGTCAGAAAGAGGCTCTCTGCTACCCTGATTTTGCGGACCCCCTCTGCCCCTAGGGCGGCGTCTATTATTGTTACCCCCTCTGCCTCTGGGGTTAAACTGACTTGGCATCAGGCGTGACTCCTTGAGATTTATGGAACCACATTTTCCCTCCCTTCTGTCCTTTGGGGTAAGGTCTTGAAGGGGTGGAGAAACGGACTCCTACGGCAGAAAGAGTCTTGCCATCTTGTTCGCATCTAGTCAAAGTGTCTTTCACTTGAGGTCCGAACAAGGTCGAACCATCAAAGGGGGAGTTTGTGAAGGACGCCTTGAAGGGGTCTGCAAAATTACAAAGCCGCATCCAGGACTGACACCTTAAAGCCACTCCTGTGCCTGCGGCCCTACTCGCTCCATTGGCTGCATAAGAAATGAGCTGCATGGAGGAGTTAACAATGGAGTTAAGGATTCCTAGCTGTGAGCTAATCTTATCCTGAGACCCAGCAGCTGACGGATCCTGTAAAACTTCTCCCAACTCTTTAAGAACATCTCTTTGAAGGCGGGTGAAGTGGCATAAGTAGTTCAGCGATCTCATGGCAAAAGTCGCTGAAGAAAAAATCCACTTGCCGTACCTGTCCATAGTCCTAGAGTCCTTGTTAGGAGGATGGACAGGTACTGAAGGATCAGCTAGTTCCTTCTTGGTGGCAGCAGCCACCACCATGGCATCAACAGGGACACCCTTTGTTAAATATTGTCTATCTGGTGGGGCCGTAATGAATTTTGAAGGCCTCCTAGGGATAGGTTCCACCGAATCCGGAGCCATCCACGCCTTCCGAGCCACTACCTCCATAAGAGAGTCGAAAGGCGGAGACACCCAGGAGGTGGAGGGTAGAGATCCGAATGCCTCCAGGTATACTGACTCATCCTCGGAAGGATTGAGGGAGGGCCAGTTCCCCCTCTGCTTAAGGAGTTCAAGGATGTCTGAGAATGAGACATCCTCAGAGGAGGACCTTGGGGATCCCTCCGACTCATCCAGGTCAGTATAAGATGTAGTAGACTCAGGGGAGTCTAGATGTTTCCTCTTACATGTCCTCTTACGCGGGGGTTCACCTGACAGATCAGGAGAAGCCTCGGAAGAGGAATATATTCCCAATGGGGAAACCTGAGGCTTTGGATCTCTGGGTCCGGGAGCAAGAGAGTGGGAAGAGACGTCAGCAGGCACTGTAGTGGGAGGAGCTGATGGAACTGTCCATTGACTAAGCCCAGGGGCTAGTACACTCCTCATCACCTCGGCTCCCCGTCAGAGAGACCAGAAAGTTCCCGCTCCGAAGAGATAGGAACCCCAGGCCTCACCGAGAGGGAAGGCTCCGAGGCAGATGTTGGGGCCGAGCTCACCAACGCCGAAGCTCCGAGAGGGAGAACAGGGTCGGACAAGGGTCCGATGCCACTCGCCCCCTCGGAGCCGACGATAGAGACCAGACGCCCAGATCCCTCCAATGAAGGCCTCGAGGAGGAAATCGGAGCAGAGGCAGCGGATCCGAAGGGGTGGTATCAGCTCCGAAGCTACAACGGTGACGGTTCCGAGGAGCTCTGGCTCCGAGCTCTGTAAGAGAGTCGAAGGAGGAATGTTTGGTGGATGTGAAATAGCTACCGTCTGTTGAGATGGGCTATGGAGTATTTGGGCCAATGCCTGAGACTTTAATAGTCTACTCACCACTCTCTCGAGGTCGTGATCAGACAGCCTGGACGACCGAGAAGAACGGCTCCGATGGCTCCGCTCCGAGAGCAGGGGTGATCTCAGAGCCGAACGTATGGACTCTACTGAAGGGGATCGAGATCTCTTTTTTGAGATCGATGGAGCCAACGGAGCCGGAGCCGACACTGAATGTCTAGATTGGGCAGTATCGGCGCCGGATGGAGCCGATACTGAGACTGCTAAGGTGGAAGGATCAGCTCCGGCCAGAGCCAATCTCGACCCTGGTGAGGGTGAACCAGAAGCCAACGGCTTGGAACTCTCAGCCGAAGGCTTAACAGGTTTTGAGGGCTTCCCCGGCGCAGACTTAGTCGGGGATCTCTCAGGCTTTAATAAGCCCCTTAATATCAACTTATTTCTTCGCTCCTGCAGGACTCTTGGGCTGAAGGCATGACAGATAGCACAAGAGTCCTGCAGGTGCAAAGGTCCCAGGCAATAAACACAAGAAGTGTGACCGTCTGTCAGAGACATCTTCTGACAGCACGAGTCACACTTCTTGAAGCCTGACACCTTAGTGTGCTTCGACATAACTGTGTCGAGGAAACACAATACACTAACACACACACAAAAACACCCAATCCAACAATTTAAAATAAACAGGGATAACACACAGTCATACACAAACAATCCCTGACAGGAAAAAATTTAGGGAGGGGAAGGCCTAAGGCCTAAGCTAGGGAAAGGGGATAAATAACTCGAAAAAAAGGGAACACTAACGGGAATAGGGTTAAAGTAAGCGTTAAGGTTAACAAAAAACAAATATATATATAAATTTAAAGGGGGTTAGACGAAAGTCTCAAATCTATTCACTTACCTGGAGCTGGTAAAAGAAGGCACCTCGTTAGCGAAGCGGTAAACGAGATCTGGGTAGTCTCCGCCTTGCATCATGGGATATAGGGTTGCCTCGAGCTGGTAAAATTAGCTCTCGAGCTTAGCAAGTGCAGAGTCGGAGCCGAGGATCGGCTCCGAACCCATCCAGCAAGAATGAAGGCAAGATTGACAACTTAACATTATGGGTTTCAGAGAGGTTTCTCTGTCCTTTTGTACCCCATCACAGTATCAACCTTATTACCAACAAATTTGTGGTTTCCCATTCACTCATCAAGTCTGCACTTGAAGAGGGTCAGCAGGGTACTCCGTTTGACATGTATGGGAAGTCTATTCCAGAGATGGGGGAGCCTCTGGGAGACAAACCTGTCTCTCCAGCAGGTTTTGTTGATGTTGCATATTAGATTTAGGCCTTTTGAGCTCTCCGCAGCCCTGAACCAAGTTTCCATGACCGCACAGACATCGGCATCTTCCAGTGCAAGACAGCCTCCATAACTGCATTTTCAGGTTAAGGCTCCTAGCGTTAAGCAGCATGACCTTCAATTTGTTTTATGACAGATCTTTTTTGTTGGAAGATTTGCTTTTGGGACACAGCCTAAAAAAGGCACAATGGGGGGAGGCAAGAGCCTTGGCCGGGATCTGGAATCCCAGAGGTTACAGGTGGAGGCCATCTCTGGCAAAGCATTGAGACCTGTCAACCATGCCATCCCAGGCAGACAGACAATGGATCCCCCCTGGAAAGATAACAGAAACTAAGCCAATTGTTGAAGTCAATTTTTTTTTGTTGGTATTGTGGTATCATTCTTAGTGAAGGTAGGATGCTGCTTAGGACTAGGGTCTTACTTGCCTGGGGCACATACTATGAGAAATCAGTCATGTCTCTCTTCATATAGTCAGGTACGTCTCAAGTCATTCACACCAACAAGAACAATGACAGAGTCATACCTGTACCTGTTTTGGGGTGACTTAAGTGCGTGCTGATGTGGCAGATTATGGTACCTGACAGACAACTGACCGTGACCTTCTCCTTGTCGAGCCTGGTAAGGGGGACATCAGTGCATCTCACAACTGAGTCACCAATGACTAGCATGTTTGGTTTATTGTTAAGCCTTATGGGCTGTGTTTCTGAGACACTGGTGTGTTGAATGCTGTGTGTGATGTGTTTGGTGTTCTGTGTGGAATGTTTCTGAGTGTGTTTTGGAGGTATCTGCTGTTTAGGTAAGTTTTTATTCAGGACATCTGCATAGGAGGGTGAATGTTGTGCTTGGCTAGGTGATGTGGGTGGTGTGGTGTTTGTGCTAGCAATCTCCTCTTTGTCAGGAGTACTGACTGCGGCGCGAGACAGCATAGATTCCAGGTTACTGATGTAGATGCATTTCTCAAGTAGAATTATGTGCTAGGAGAAGACAGCTGTCAGTGAACATGAGGCAGTTGCTACACTGTCTCAGTACGCCCATGTCGACCAGGCTGGCAAGAGAAACTGATGGGAATTGTCCAGATATAGTGTTCTGAATACTTGGGCAGACTTATGGAGAGGGGGTTTTGATAAGGGTTTGTCTACAAGAATGTAGACCACAAAAACCTTCTTAAATGTAAAATAACTGGCCTGAAGCACAAGTGCTAAAACCAAAACTAAGATGCTTAGAATAGCAGATAAATTTAATCAGACTACTAACAAGCAGTAATAAATACAGCAGAATAACAGCACTTAAACACTTAAGGGAACACAGCCAAGCAAAATAAGGTAATAAAGTACATGATGAGATGGGACTGGTAGGAGTGTCCAAAATCAAAGAAGCAAGGGGATAGTCCTTCCCAAATGATCTCACCGTACTCAGTTGAGTCAGCAAATGAGATGAGACTGGGAGGAGTGTCCAAAGACGAATTTACAGCAGGGGCAAGCAATTCCAAAGCCACCAAGTTTAAGAATACAACAACACTTGTGCTGGAGGGTGAGAAAAACAAACAAACTAACTGCAGAGAGAGACCACCAATATTCAGTCAATATTCAATGAAACAAATAAATAAATGCTGTACAGTTTTGTTAACTATCACTGAAACAAACAAGTGCAAAAAAGTATACTTATATCAGCTTTGTATATCCAGATGGTTGTAGAATCAGTCACTGCCAGCTAAACAGCTCTGTTACTGAGCACAAATACACAGAAATGTAACTATACCAGTAGCATAAACCAAAAGATAGACCCCCCAGGCAATCAGACAAACACAAAACTTCACACAGTGCAAAGCAGCCCCCACTACAAGCTAACTACACAGAGAGACCACCAATATTCAATCAATATGCAATGAAACAAATAAATGCAGTACAGTTTTGTTAACTACCACTGAAACAGAATATTAGAAGACAATTTTAGTGCAAACATTAACTCACCCTCTCACATTGTTGACCCCCACTATCCCTGAAAATCTAGCTTTGCCAAGTATGCACTGTGAAAGTCTCTACTTAAACTGTTCAATCTCAGCCAGTCTACAGAGTTTGTGCCTGAGGCCTGGAGAAGAGCTACTGCGATTTTTCTACACAAGGATGGCCACTCTACAGACCCAGGTAATTATAGGCCCATCAGCCTCGTTAGTTTTATATGCAAACATGGGATATATCATAGCAGATGTCATTTATGCAGAGAAAAATTATCTAGACCCCCTCAGTTTCGTTTTGTGAAGGGTAGGTCTTGCCTCCTAAAACTAGTAATCTTTTTTTTTTTGAAAAAGTTATAGCTGCTGTGAGCATCCGTCACTCCATACATGCTGCTTATTTTGACATAGCCAAGGCTTTGACACTATCCCACATGCTGGTGTTTTTGAAAAAGTAGACAAACTTAATGTAACCCCCTACATTGTCCACTGGATTGCAAATTGGCTATCCAACAGGTTCCAAGCTGTGCAAAGCTACGACACCCCAAATGTAAAACTGTAACTAGTGTGTTACCACAGGAAATCTGTGCTGGACCCTCTCATGTTTGGCATTTATTTTGCTGACATCCAAGCCGATATCCCTTAAGTGTGCTTGAGCAAGTTTGCTGATAACTGCAAGCTAGACACTGCTATCCACTCATCCATTCAAACTAACTGCTGCAACAAGGGCTGAAATATGAACATTCCTGATATACTGAAAACAGTCTCAAACTAAATGCAAAAAAAAAAAGTGAAGCATGACAACATCTGACAAAAAAATTTGCTCCCATTTCATATGCTATAAGTGGTACTCCTCTTTGGACAGATACGGTCATAAGAGACCTGAATACTTATGTGGATGACACTCTCTTATTTCATCGTGTTTCTGACATGGTCAGGAAATCTTTCTATCTGGCCCAGTTAATTTCTGAGGAAATATCTTCAAGATCCAAAGAAATCATTTTTACCGTTGTTCTCTTCCTTTATCAGAGTCCTCATTGAATACAATGCCCCTTTTGGTATGCACATATCCAAGCACACTGCTTAATTGGAAAAGTCTGCTTAATTGGAAAGGCCAAATGATTTAAAGCAAGAAAATTAAAGACCTTAAACCCTTTAGCTACCCTAATACAAATTTCCTTACACTCAGTAACCTACCATCTCCCTATATGCATCTGAGTGCACTATGAAACAGGTACAGAGACCAACAGATACCAAGTCAGAAGCAAAAAATAAAGCATTGGTATTGTTGATGAGACAGGCACTGGTGGAAAACTGTCATACAAATTTCCTATAGTATTTGGCCACCTCTAGGAAGACTCTCACCTGCTTCTTTAGTTTGGGGTACTGGCCAATTTCATACTACCTTATACTTCCTTCTCTGAGGTTTGATCACCACCCTGCCTGTCACATACATCAGGTACTTAATTTCAGTCATCCGGAGTTTGCTGTGCGCCCTACTACCTTAAAATTTTCCAAACCAATGTAAACCTTGGGTAGAAATGAGGTCCAGTCTTATAAATGAATTATGGTATTATCCAAATATGCTGTTATTGGGCTTCAGCACCCTGCCCATTAAGCAATGAAACATAGCTGGAGCCTCATAAAGCCAAATTGGAGAATTGTGTACTAGAACAGACCACTGAGAGTTCAAAAAGGAAATTTTTTCATTGACTTCACCCATTAATGGAATCTGCCATAGCCTTTTGTCAAATCCAAGGTATTCAGGAATCCAGCTTTCCTTAACCACACAATCAATGCATCCACCTTTGGCATGTAGAAGCCAGTAAGCTTTCTAAAATTGCTGCAGAAGTTTATGGTTCTGTCAGACTTTGGTACCTTTAAATATACTCAGGTTTACACCAGAGGACTATTCCTCATGACAGCAGATATTCCTCCTTAAAAGAGTAACCACAATGTTCAGTACAAATACTGGAAGAATCAGAAACAGTTCAAATACAAAGGTATACACAGCAAAAGCACTAAAACATGCATCAAGTGGAAATCGCCACACTACATTACAATATAAAGTATACATACCCATTTTCAAGAACAGGATAATACTTGTCTCACAGAAGGATTGTGAAAGTTTTGGGATAAAATTCTGCTTCTACATTGCAGAGGGACAATGCTCTGACTGAAACCCAGAAGACCTGAACACCAGAAAAGCTAGATGGCGTGGCTGAGTACTTGTAAGCCGGTGTCAGCTTGCTCATGCTGCGGAGGGATGCTGCTCAACATACTCTGGTTTCATCTCCTAGTGAAGGCTAGGAGGACTGTAGATAAAACAATGACTCAGAAGCTCACAAAGTCTGTGATGCAATGGCTTCCCTACACCTCACTAGCAGTAAAGTTGATACAGTTTCATCTTGATGATTTCATCTATCTGATGTTGAACCCCTCAATCACAGTTATTCAAAGGAAATCTCTCCTGGCATGTTTTCTATGCATGCACTGGCAGTGTTTACCTTTAAAAAAAAATGTATCACTGCAGTTTTTTTTTTCAATTTCTCCTGCTAAAGATATCTTGTCTATTAGAAGGGTCAACCATTTTTTCATATTGTTGAACCTTTGTTGACTTGTAACTTCATGAAACAAAGATGAAACTCGAGCAATACCTTACACTGTAGTTGAGGTACGCACCTGTGGAATTACACATTTGCCTAAGGGGCATGGAAGTTCAGTCGATACTTTGTTGACATGTGCAGCATTGTAGCCATGAGGGCCAACAGAGGATAAGGACCCAAGCAGAAGTTCTTGCTTAGATAACAAACCTTCTTCAGTTTCTGGGCGAAGGGGGGAGTTGATAATAACAGGTAATGGAGAGAAAATGAGCCTAAAACAAAAGTTAATTTCAGAAAAACTTTTGAAACATACAGTCTGGTTGTCTCCAGTTAGAAAAATAAAGAAAACAGGAAAGGAAAGTCACATTATTTGGCAAATGTTACCTCACATTAGTTGGCAAATATCACAATGTCTTTAAGAGGTACCAACCAAGTTAACATTAGGTGCCTCAATGGAGTCCATTCAGGATGGCTGAACTACTATGCAAGCAAAAGAACCACTTGATTTTAATTTTCTTTACAAGGGTTCAAAAATAATGGATCCTTGACACCAACATTTTACTTTTGGTAAAACATTACAGTTACTAAATTCTTTCAGTGTCAATATTTAAACATACATCAACAAACTAACAGTAGTCAATACCTTTTGGGTGATGAATAAAAGCTGTTGTTCCATCTTCCAGCTGAACTGCCTGCCCTTCCTCTAGTCGAAAACCTTCTGTTACATAAAAATTAAAAAACATATTAAATTTCTTTCTCTGTATTTAATAATAGATTTACTACAAAATTCTAAAACAGAGAACTTCACTCTTTGCAACTAAGGATGTAGAATATACTTGACCAGCCTTGTTAGTGCAACAATGAGACATCCTCATGCAACACTAGAGATCATGGTTTGAACAGACAAGTCATTGTAGTAGCAACAAGTGAATATAAACACGGAGGACATAAAGTATTTTCTTTTCCCAAGAGAAAGGTGTTCACAAATCCTCTATGGGCTGATGCCCAGCAAAAACAAGATTTCAAAATATGGCAAGTTCTTACTTATTACGCAGGGTGCTAGAACAGAAGTACATGCTGTAAGACATATCTCATGTACTCTCTGTTCAGAGAGGAGCTGCAGCAACCAATACAACCACCACAGTTTCAAAGATTTCTGAAGATATATATACAAACAAAGGCATTCAGACATGGTAAAACTTTACAAAATAAAGAACAAAAAAGTGGAACGTAACGCATATAGTTTAATGGTGTACAAAGACAGCAAATAGAAAACTGAAATGATAAGCAAACTGAGACATGAGAAGTAAAGCACTTAATGCAGACACTTCAATACAGAGAATATCCCAACATGAGTCAATAAATCTTCAGGAAATGGTACAACTGGCAGAACAGGCAAAATTTCAGAAACTTCATCATCAGAAATACTTGTTAGTCTGGTTAGGATTAAACAGCAGTGGAAAGAACAGGAAATGCAGCAAAAAGAACATTCTTAGCCAATTAGAATGACAATAGGGAAAGACCTACTTGTAATAGAAATTGATACACATATAAAGCTAGGCAAAAGAAAGAAACTACAGAAACTGTATAAGACGTGTCAGAAGGCTGATAAAACAAGATGAACCCAGTACCTGGTACAATAAAGAGATGATGTAAAACAAGTAGAATATGCTACTGTGCAGCTAAAATAATGACAAAAAATGTTAAAACAAAATGTAGAAGAAGAATAATACAAAATAAGGGAAAAGTAGCCAGTGCCAGTGGCAGCAAATAGACAGATAAAGCACTGACTATGGCCCAGGCAACCAGAGTTTGACAAGTGGCTTGGAACATCAATTGTGGGCCCATAATCAGGAGGAAGAATAGATAGATGCCCCCTCACATTGCGACTATCATGTGGGACAATGATGAAGAAGTATGGCCTGGTGGGAAAGGGTGTTATACTAATCAAGCCACCAAAAGCAGACATATTTAAGGGGAGGGCATTGTAGGCTACCACAATAACAGTTCACACATCACCTCTACATAGAAGATTTGGTTAGGCTAGCCAAAAAAATTCTCATTGTTGGGATTTTGGAAAGAGCACAAAGCACCCTCATAGCTGCCTGAACAGTCTCCTTCCACTCATCTCTTGTTTAGGCTCTGGGTGAATTCTCTGTAACAGAGGAACAAATGGGGTGCTGTCTGGCTGAGAATCCCTAAAGCAGAGGAATGAATGGGTGTTGTCTGGTCAGAGGGAAGCTTAATGGTTATTAAGTATAGAGACAAAAATGTCTTTAGGAAAGAAGGGAATAGGCAGAATGCCACAATAAAAACATCAATTAGAAATAACTACAAAGCAACTAAGAATGATCACTACTAGAAAAGGGAATAGATAAAAACTCATAGAAAGGAAAATATGATAAAAGCAACACATATTGAAACATATCCATAGTGCAGTAGCATAAAGGGATGAAATCCTAACTACAAGTCCAGATTACCCGTTTGATTAGTGGCAATGGTTTCTGAGGGACCAGGCAGGGACTATGAGGTTGACTGCCCAATGTAGCTTACATCCTTAAAGAAGAGAGGCTGCTAGGTCCTGTGGGACTGATGACATCTGGCCAGGTAGCTGGGTATATCATCCACCTTTAATAGCTGGGTTGGCTTGTACAGTCAACGTTGAGGAAAGTAGGTAAGTGTGTATGGAAGAATGCATGCCTCCTCCTGACAAAGCAGAAATCATGACTCAGTAAACCGCCTGTTAGTAGGATGAGTGGGCTGCTTCTTGGGATCCAAAGCTTTCCCACCCCTTCCACCAAACTCTAACCAGAGGGGAAACAAGTGGATTGATCAGGATTCCTGTGCAGGAAGAAATGGGCCATACAGCTCTCACCTAACAAGGGGATTCCGGTCTCTTCCCCCAAACAGATTGAATAGGCCAAATGAATGTAGGTAAAAAAATATCAGGTAGGTATCAGGGAGATGGGTAGAAGGGAAAAAACTCATGATGTGTTTTAACGTTTATGCTATACTATCTCTAATGATAACTAAAATACCATCCATAAGCAGGAAACTCAGAAGATATATAGAAAAATGTGAAGAAAAAGTACAAAACAAGCAATTCATTGATAACTCAAAAATGGGTTTACAGGGGACAGGGAAAGAAAAGAGTAACAACACTATCCAAAACAGAAGAAAATCAGTTTGTCCTGCAGAAGTATGTACAAATATCCTGTTGAACATAAATATACTGAACACACAGAAAAAGTAAAAGAAACTGTAAGAAATGCTAATGCAGAGGATATGAAATGGCATGAAGTAACAGGAAAATTGAGACTCCTAACTGCAAAAACCTTGGTGCCGATGTTGTACTCAACATTTGGCCAAAGGCATTACTATATCTGCCTTAAAAATTATTTACAAGAACACCAGCATGGTTAACAGGAAAATATATACTCCTCTTTAAAAGTGAACCTGCAAGGTATCCTAAGATTTTTCAACCAAACTTGTCTTCCATCAACTTATAAATTTGTATACTAAAAACACATGCAGAGTTTTCAGTCATTAATTTATTTATTTATTTATTCACAGATAAAGATTCTAGTTGTCTACTGATGTACTATGTTCTTCATCTGTAAATATGTTGTAAGTATAATTGCTATGTAAATTGTTAATCGCTATGTAATCCAATGTAACTACTGTCTGTTTATTTTAACTGTGGAGCTTTTCTCCCCGGACCTCCGCTGAAAATGGACCTACGTCCAGTCGGACACTCCCGGTCAACAGATATAAATAAATAATAAAATAAATAAATTACAAAGCAGTCACTATGAAACAGTAGCAAACCACTTTATAGCCAAGTTACAAATAAAACAAGGCAAAATAATATCCCATGTATAAAAATCAAAATATGTATATTCTGGGTATGATTCTGTGTCACAACTGCTGCTTTGTTTTTCCTTTAATCTATTAACAAGTCTGTTATTTAACAGCGGACTACTGCCTGACTTCCAGAAAACAACCTTAACAATTTACATCTCACTTCCTTTATTTGCAGCTGATTTAAAATTGAAAAGTGCATCTAAAAAGCAAGTGAAAGTGAAATTACAAAAGGCTAAACCTTTTCATATGATATTACAGTAACAGTTAGACATGACAAATGTGTAAAAGAAATGTTTATCTCTCAGGAAAACTGAAGCATAAAAAATATTAGCCTGGAAGAGAAATGCAATATAAAAGAACTGGAATGATAGGGAGTATCTGGGAATAGATGAAGGATCAGAAATACAATCTAAACAAATGAGAACAAAGCTTAATGAGGAATTAATGCTGAAAACTGTCTTGACATCTCAGAATAAAAAGTTAATACAAATCCGCTTGCTCTTTCAAACTTACAACTTTGAAGTAACTGACTGGCCTCAAAAAGTGCTGGATCAAACGGACAATAAAACAAGTAAACTGCTCCTTGCTTATCAAATGATATAGATAAAGTGCACAGAAAAAATGGACAGATATAGCTATAGATATAAGTATAGATACAGATATCCCTTGATCTAAAAGAGGTACAGGCTTCCTTGAAACTGATTATATGTAAAGGTCTGTAGTCATGACAATGCACACATACTTGCTGTCATCATTAGATCAAAATATAGTGAACATTCTAAATCAGAAAGAAAACAAATCTATGCAGACATCCCTGCCTAAATTTGCAGAAGCATTTTGGAATGGACCACGTGTGGAAATCAACAAAGAAATGGATTTAAAACAGTTATGAACAGAACATGCTAAAAATGAAGGAATTCAAAGATTGTCTCCAAGCAAAAAATAATCAGGAAAAAGACTCCAGATTAGGGGCACTTTTTAAATGCTTAGAATTTCTCCAAATACTTTACAATGTTATGAGAGATTGAGCAACTCATTGAAAACATTTAGGGCTATCCCTCCAAAATCTGCATAGTTGAGAAGTGACAACAAAAGAAAACTAGAAAGCCCACATTTATGGGGGCAATATAGAGAAATGTTGATTGAGAGCTGATGCATAAAATGCTGCTCTGTGGCACACAGGGATAAAGCCCTAAATACAGTACAAGCAACCCAAGTTTGAATAGCAGCTTGGATGTCTATATGAGCTGGCAGTAGAAGAGAAGAGTGAGCGGCAGCTGCCAGCTCAGCTATTCTGGGGGAAGACGCAAATGTGTCTCACCACAAGGGTGACACCCAGAGCACTGTGCGTCTACCACATAGAGTTCAAGGCTATCAGGCCCACAGTGTCATGTATAAGTCTCACTGCGAGCCAAGACGGAACCTTCGGGGGAGCTATAGAAGAGTCAGAAGAACTGCCAGAGGGGAGAGAATGGTCCCAAAAGAAAGAGTAGACAGAGTACACTGGCTCACTCCTCACCACCCAACTCTCTCTGTGATTGGATGAGCTCATAGGGGATTCCTGGGCAGGAAAAAATGGGTTGTAAGAGTTTCAATTGCTCAGGAATCCCTAGTGCCCATGATCTCGAAACAAATGGGCTAATTTGGTGCCTGGTAAAGAAGCCATCAGGCTTGGTCCTGCAGGGATACAAAAGAAAAAGAGTTGATGCACAAATGGTTAAGGAGAGGTGAATTTATACCAAAAGAGGAAAGACAAAGGCAGCTCAACACAGTAGAGTATTCACATGCTGGTTTACAAAATCTACAGCAAAAGTAGGAAACAGACAAAAGTTAAGTTGTGTTGTTGGCTGTGATATACTTATGGCTTAAGATTTACATACTGAAAGGCACAACAATGTGACGACTGTTACATTAGGAACTGAGAAAACATAACAACATACAGGTAACTGGGAGGCAATGGAAACATGAACCATAAACAATTACTGAAAACACAGTTCTGATCACTTGGGACTGTCCAATATCAGCAATTAAGAAAGTAGAAGCAAAAAAAAGTAGATACTGTAGCTAAAGAAAAAAGCAAAAATCCATCATTAATTACTGAAATTGCTGTACCTAGCAATTACAGTGTCTTGCATATGGAGAGGCAACATTATAAAAGAGCAGTGCAGTAACTGAGACCTGGTTCAAGGCTCCAGAGAGCACCCCTGCAATACAAGGCTATAACTCTTACTACATTTTTCGGCCACCAAACTAGGACCAAAACACTAAAGGTGGGGGGCTGTCCATATTCACCAAGGACATTCACAACACTAGGCTATTTGCCCAACACAACGTGTCTGAAATTCTCCAGGTGTAACTAACACTAGGTAAGACTGCAATCCAAATTGTAGCTTACTACAGATCCCCCACCATGCCCCAAGATTCTCACTACACCTTTCTAAACATACTGGAAAATATTAAGATACAACCAAACACCCTAATACTGGGTGATTTCAACTACCCTGCCATTAACTGGGAAAACTACTAGTGTACCAACACATTTGCCCAATGGTTCTTGGAATTCATAAATTCCAATGCCCTGGGTCAACTAATCCATAGTCCCACCAGGGGCTCCAGTATCCTAGACCTGGTCATTACCAACATGGGAAATCGATGCTCCACACCTATGATTACCCCCTCGTTGGTCAGGTCTGACCATAAGCTAATCACCCTTGATATCCACATCCTCCCCCTCCCCCCAGTAAGGAACCTCCGTAAAAAACTTCTCCAAAGCCAACTTCATGCTACTCAAGTCAGAAGTGACAAACTTCATGACATCCATGCAGACGGGAACTGAAAGTTCGACTGCTGAATCCTACACTAAGGCATTGTACGAGCACATCCACTCGTGCATGAATCGTGCCATCCCAAATTGAACCAAGACGCTCTCCTCCAAAAAAAAGGAAGCCAATCTGGTGGTCCCCTGCCATAAACAAACTTTACAACAAAAGGAAAAAACTGCTGCAGAAAAGAGGAAAATCCCAGGATACAAAAAACTCCCTTACCAGCCTCAGTAAGAAGCTGACATCCCTCATAAAATCCTCTAAAGCTAGTTACAAAAATAAAATAGCCAAAGACAACTACAAGGCATTCTATAGCTATGTCAAGAATCTAAATGGCAATGCTCAGATCTGCTCTGAGCTACAACAGAATGCCATTAAATATACTGATCCCAAGGATATTGCCAATATCCTGGCAGATTGATTCAGTGCCAACTTCACCCACCTCTCACTCCCTAAAGGGCCCATCTCAATACTGAAAGATTGCCAAATTTTGGTAATAACGGACACACAGGTAAAAAATGCACTCTCCAAAGCTAAGAATACAGCATCCATGGGACCAGACAACATCTTGGGCTGTGTACTACAGGAACTACAAAATGAACTGGCACCTCACCTAAGTGTCATGTTTAATCATAGCCTCACCTCAGGCTTCATGCCCACTGAGTGGCGCACAGCTACAGTTATCCCACTCCACAAGGGGGGCTCCACCTTGGATCCTGGGAACTACCGCCCCATCAGTCTGACGAGCCTGATCTGCAAGGCCATGGAACGTATTATCATGGAACTTACAAACAAAGACATTGGCAACCTTCAAACACTGGACTCCACCCAGTTTGGGTTCGTGAGAGGCTGATCTTGTCTCCTCAACCTGACTAACTTCTTTGAATCAGTCTCCAGAGCTGTGGACGAGGGTAAGGCGGTCCACACAGCCTATCTGGACCTTGCCAAGGCCTTCGACACCATCCCCCACTCTGGAATCACAGATAAACTTACTAAGCTGGGCATTAATCCCTACGTCACTCGAATGGTTGCCAACTGGCTTACTGACCGAACCCACACTGTAAAAGTAACCGACTCCAAATCCAGCTCCAGACAAGTGACAAGTGCAGTACCTCAGGGTTCAGTCCTGAGGCCGCTCTTGTTTGGCATCTACTTCTCTGAAGTGGCCAACACTAACGGACTCTGGCTAACAAAGTTCGCAGATGACTGCAAACTGGGAGCCATTACTGAATCCCCAAATGATGTGGATATTCTGCAAAAGGGCCTTACAGAAACAGATGATTGGTGCCAGAGCCATGGGCTCAAGCTGCATGCCAAAAAATGTATAGCTATCCTCTTTGGGAAAAAACCTGTACCTGAGAATTACCACATAGGTGACAGTGCACTAATCACTGAAAGTGTGATAAGAGATTTAGGGACACAGGTGGACAGTGTTCTCACCTTCGATAACCACATCGCCACAACAGTCAGGAAATCCTTCTATGTGACACACCTCATCACTAAGGGCTTTTCATCCAGAAAAAAGGAGGTCATTGTCCCACTGTACTCATCCCTCATTAGACCCATTATAGAATACAATGCCCTGTTTGGTATGTACCACTCAAGACATCTGCAACAATTGGAAAGGCCGCAAAAATACCTGACTAAAAGAATCACAGGCCTAAAGCAAATGCCCTATGCTGACCATCTAAAAAAACTACAGCTATACTCTGTCACATATCGTCTACTCAGAGACGATCTCTGCTTAACATACAAGGCCATGTCAAACCCAGAGCGGTTGGACATGCTACACTTAAAGAAATCCCAATCCCTCAGAGCCACATGCTCCAGGGATCTAAACCTTGTCATCACAATGAACAAAACATGCTGGAGGGATAGGTTTCTGACCCAGAGACTCCCCACACTCTGGAACAGAAAGCCCATACATGTCATCAGAGCACTTCTTTGGCCCTCTTCAAAAGGAACCTTGACAATTGGATGGGAGATAGAAAATTCACCCCGGGGATCACGTCAGTCACCCTGCTAGACAGGGGTCCAGGGAAGTAAATATTGTGGGAAGAAATAGCCAGGGAATTGTTACGGCTAGGCTTGTATAGACCTATCAACCTATAAGATATGCAAGTAAAAACTCCAGCAATGTGGAATAATGACAGCCAGGCAGCTCAAATAATACAGGGATAACATAAAAAAAAATCCAAGTATAGTACATAAATATACTGATATAGGTAGCTCCGTATGAACTACAGACAGCAATAATTAATTCTGGGTTCATTGGTATTGTTAAGAGCTACACTCTTGGCGAAAATTCAAAGGCTGAAGCAATACTGACTTTATGAACTTAAACTGTACCCTGACTTTGGAATGGAGTCCATTTGTGTTGTGGCATTAAACTTACTAAATGGTTTTAGAAATTAAAAAGGGAGAAGCCAAACAAATAGCAACCAGAAGCAAATGCACCTTTAATGAAGCAATAACTTTAAAAAAGTTATTATACTGTTTGTGCTGCCATACTTTTTTTTTTAAAACTGGTACTACCTGGGGTTGCTAAAACTTCCCATGTATTGCAAGAAATTACAATTGGGTCTCAAGTCATAACCACGTTTTATGTATTCTTGAAATGGATACACAAAAGTAATCTCTCGAGCTTCACTCCCGATGTGTATTTCTTGAATCCATTTCTCAAACAAAAGTCTCTAAAACATATAGCAGACCTGATCACAATCCTCAACATTTCTTATCTGGAAGTCATCTCACAGGATATTATGATTTTCCTGGATTCCTTATGGTCCAATAGCATCTTACCATACAAAATGAATATATACAAGTCAATGTCAAACGTTTGAACTATGCAAAGCTTAGATTTGAAAGGAGAACACCTCAAATCACAAAGATACGAATACAAACAAAAGGCATTTTTTTTTTTTTTTTGCAAGGAGAAGCAAGCACCCTTGCTACTCAAATATGTCAACTCAGAGACTGGACTACAATGGGAAAAGGGAAAGTTGTCCGATCCCCACCATCTTGCAATCTCACAAATCTAAACAATGGCAACATTCGAAAAGTTCACTTTCGACCTCTGCAACAAATATTTCAAGATCTCTAACTCTTAAGATATAAATTAGACATAGATTAGATACATATACAAACAAAAAGTGTAGCCAAGGAACTGTTATGGCTAGGCTTATACAGGCCCTAGGGCCGATAGCCTAGTACCAACCTATGAACTTACACACACACACACACACACACACACACACACACACACACACACACACAGACACACAGACACACAGACACACACACACAACTATAAACTGGATACTCGGATCCTTTTCAGGGGTGGTTTGGGAGCAATCTCTGGTTAAACAAGTTGCTCTGAGTCACAAAGTAAGCAAATGGAGGTGGTGAAGAGCAAATTCAGGACTCAGAATCAAACTGCCAGACAAATCTATGCATTTATGCATGCACTTATACCTGCATTTAATTAATTTATTACAACTGACATCTGTGAATGTCTAACTGGAGTGATCCAGTCTTCAATGATGTCCTGGGGATTAAAGTTCCAAAATAGGTAAGACACATTATGATAGGGAACTAGCTAACAACATACACTATTAATGTTTGTCTTTTCGGCTTTAGGGGTTAGGGGTTGCCACAGCAGAACTCCGGTCTGCTAATGATTGGCAGTCGATTTTTATGGTGCCGAGTTGCCAGCCCGACACCCAACCTTCAGCAAAGGCATGCCCATTCACGCATGTCTTTCGGAGGCCACTCGACCGCGGGGAGGACAACCAGACTCCACACAGATGGCACTCCAGCTGAGAATCGAACAGGAGAACCTCTTGCTGTGAGGCAACAACGCTACCGCTGTACCACCGCGACTCTAACAACATACACTATTAATAACAAACATAAATTAACTTTTAATTTAGATAACTGTTTAACCAATATAATACAATTATGTGCAAGCCACAACAGATAAGTCAGCCTAACAAAATAAGTTAAATGTTAAATTAAATGAAAACTACATCTAGAAGTAATGACAGGAATCATACTCAACACATTAGCCATTAATGTCAGTATCTCTGCTCAGATTTAATTACTGGAAACTAGCTGAAAGCAAATATATTGCTAAGGTTTCCAAAATTAAGAATTATGATTAATGCCATAACCTCAACATTATTTTTGTTGTTGAAGTGAAAAGAAAGGATATCATATTACTTCAAATACATACATACAAATAAAAGGATATTGGTACAAGGTAACGATTTCATTCTAATCTCACTGTAATTCAGAATACCATGACTTATGCAGAAAGCACCCTAAACATAATGTAGCAGGCAAAATAGATGCCCAGGACACAAAATAATGAATGAACAAGTGTCAGTTTCACACCTGCCCTAGCTTGAAATTTCAATCAAAATTTTCACAGATATGGCTTTTTTTTTCTTGAAACCTTCTACAGAAAGTCCACCAAAGACATAATTCAAGCAGCAGAGAAGGCTCCTACATCATACAGGAAGACTCTTTAGAAGCAGTCAACAGCACTGTAGTTAGAGCATTGGGCTGTGAAAACTGGAGGCCTTAGGATGAATCACATCACCCCATCAGTATACTGTGTAACATGTAGCCAAGTCACAGATATTCCTTCCTCATTTGCCTGTGAGAAAAGGTTCTTTAGTAATTCAGTGCGACTATCTATTACCAAAATGTTTAACAGACATACAAGAGAGAGAGTGAGAGAGAGAGAGAGAGAAAGAAAGAAATGCACACACATAGTTGGAGACATGCATTCTGACAAAAAGAACATGTAGTATGTAAATATACTTGCACTGACATTTACATGCAACAGCTTTGGCAGCCATTTTTTTTAGGTTCCCTATCATTTTCTATCTTTGCTTTACAGTAGCAAAGCTAAGCCGGTACTGGGCTGCTATGTGGTGCTATGAGTTTCAGCCATACCAACAGTGCTACTGGCTGTTGATGTCCAGGCCCTGTGATCTGTTTAGTGTGGCAATTAATTTGCTTGTCTTTACTGGTATTGCTTCACATAAAGGATTCCATCACAACAACCACCACCAATACAGGACAGCCAGTGGTAGAAACTCACCCCCCCTTCTCAAACAGCCCCTCCAAACACTCATAACAACTAAGTGAACCTGGGTTGTTGAGATCACAGTCATGGTCAAAACCTCCATGCCAAAACAGCTAGCTATCACTATATTTGGTGCTTTTTAGAAAGATTCTTGTGAAATGCTTCTATCAACAGATGTGAGGAACAAAAGTCCAGTATCATACTCTTTCCTAGGAGAAGGAGATTTTGGAAGCTTTATCAGGAACAACTGCTAAAAAACCTCTATCTTACAGCAGGTCAGTAAATGAATTGGAAATCCAGATTGTGAAAATATTGCAGAGTCCATTGAACTAAAAGATGAATGTTATGAAGGGAACTAGCTAGAAAGAGGCAGTTCTCCAGATAAGGGTAAACACATGTTCTCACCATTTACAGGTGAGTAAAGACTAGCACCAGGTACTCTGTAAACACTATGGACAGAGCAGAAAGGTCACACGGCAAGGAAGCAAACTAGCAATAGAAGTCTCCTAGTCAGAACCTCAAGAATCACGTGTGCCTTCTGGAAATCATTATGTAGAGAAGTACTGTGAATGCCCAAAGCTATGGGGTAAGCATCCTGAAATAGAAGAAGAATCACTGTCTACAGTACCAATAAGTTTTGAGAATTCTATAATAGGCCGCCACTGGTCCTCTCTTTTTTTTTTTTTTAACTAGGAAGACTCCTGAATAACACCATTTTCCTTGGATGAACACTGGCACCAGCTATATTGTCTGGCTGTTCATAGGCTCATATGTAGATACTAGGCAATCAGTCAGCAGACCATTAATATCCTAGTCAGCGCACCCAACATCAAGATTTATGTTCTGTCTCAGGAGGTCACCCAAGATAGGCCTGGGGAGAATTTGTGTTTACCCATTCAATTGTCTGGGTCAGTCCTGAATATAGCTAGAGAACTATTCGGCTTACAATAGAGGGGTACTTTACACCTTAGGTGGGGAATATACTGGGATAAAAAACTGCTGTTTCAGCATGACCTTATTTTTTGACAGAGATTGAAGTCTTCTGTGTGTGCGGTTGAGAAACCATTAGCTCTATGAAAACATGTTTAGAAGGATAAAAAATTTAATGACGTAAAGGCCAAATATAGATCACTGCAATGGAGTCTATAACAAAAACATAACACAGAGAGAGGGGAGCCAGTCAGTCCGGATAGCAAAGGGACTTGAGGCCTGTAACCTTTTTTTTTGTTAGAAGTCTCTCCAGGAGAATGGTAGGTTTTGATAAGTAACAACTTTAAAACCAAGATCAAGTCTACTACTTGAAGTTTTGCATTAGAAGAAAGAAGACCCAGAAAGTACAGTTGTGTACACTTACCATAAATGTAGATGTTCAAGTGTATTCACTGTTGTAGTTATCACATTCAGGTTATCTGCCTGCAGGTAGCCCTCAGCCGGCCTGAATACCAGAGTCTTTGGATTTCTGCATCAGATGCTGTCGCTTCTTCCATGACGTCAGGTCGTCAGGGGGATAAAACATGCAGTCGACGCCATTACATCAGTTTTTCTTGCCCCAGATGTCAGGTGCCCCCACAATAAGAAGCAATTATATGGTATGGAACACCCCCAGCAAAAAGCAAATACACATGATATAATGCATACCAAACAAGGAGGAAAGGTAAAAGTCAAGAGAAGTCAGGGGGCTGGAGGGAGGGTAACCAGGACTGCAACAGTGAGTACACTCGAACATCTACATTTATGGCAAGTGAACACAACTGTACTATGTTCTTCGTATTTCACTGTTGGAAGTCATCACATTTGGATTGATTCCCAAAGCTAAGGAAGGGTGGAGGTAGTTAAAGAGCATTAGGGCTAGCAATAAGGCCCTGTAAGACTGCTGTGGCAAATCCAGCTCTGGATTTAGAAAAGATAAGCAGGTGGTAATGCTTGGTGAAGGTATGTACAGGGCTCCAGGTTGCAGCTTCCAGGCTGTCCCTGGTAGGGACTCCTCTGAGAAATGCAGTAGAGGTAGATGCAGCCCTGGTGGAATGTGTTCTTATCCCCTGTGGGGTAGGTTTTCCATGGTGTTTGTAGCAGAAATAGATGCAATGTGCTATCCATTTGGAAATGGTTTGCTTTGAAATGGCCTTACCCTCTGCCCCTGCAGAAAAGCTAACTAGCAGATGGTGAGATTTTCTAAGAGACTTAGTCCTGTCCAAATAGAATCTAAGCTGTCTGTGTACGTCCAGAGAAATCCAGTATCCTTTCCCCTTTATTCTGAGGATTAGGGAAAACGGTAGGCAAATGAATGGACTGGTTTAGTGCCACACTTGACACCACCTTGGGCATAAAGGATGGATTAGTCCTGAGGGAAACCCTGTCCACATGGAAGATAATGAAGGGTTCCACCGCCATGAGGACCTGCAGTTTAGACACTCTTCTTGCTGAAGTGATGGCTAGAAGTAAAGCTGTTTTCCAAGAAAGGAATTTCAACTCTGCTGAAGCAGCTGGTTCAAAGGGGGGAAGAGTGAGTTTTTCCAATACAAAGTTAAGGTCCCAGGCTGGAGTGGGAGCTCTCCTGGGGGGGGGGGGGTCTTAAATTTTTGGCCCCTCTAAGGAATTGTTTTAGCAGGGGATGAGAGAAGAGGGGTGGCTCAGTATTATAACGTGCCGATATGGCAGAGGCATGAATCTTAATAGAAGAGAAAGATAGGCCCTTGTGGAGCATTTCTGTTAAATAATCTAGAATATGAGGTAAGCTGGGCACCATTGTGTCCATCCCCTGAGCATGGCTCCAGGAACAGTATATTTTCCACTTTTCTGAATAGGATTTTCTAGTACTAGGCCTCCTTGCCTCAAGAATGACATCCAGCACCTGCTTACTGAGGGTTGCTGGAGGTGAGCTCAGGGAATTAGCCAGGCTGCAAGGTTCAGGGTTTGAAGCTGAGGGTGCAGAATCTGACCCGCCTGCTGGGACAGCAGGGAGGGGGTCTGAGGCAGGTGCCAAGGTTGTAGCACTGTCAGACTGCGCAAAAGGGGGTACCAGTGCTGGCGTGGCCAGTCTGCTGCAATTAGTATTATCCTTGGCTTGTCCTGTTTGATCTTTGGTAGAACCTTCGAGAGGAGAGGCAGAGGGGGAGAGGCATAAACTAAGAGGCTTTCCCAGGTAAAGGACAGGGCATCCACTTTCCAAGCTTGACTGTGGGGTGTTCTGGTGCAGAATTTGTTCAATTGGTAGTTCTAAGGGGAGGCAAATAGGTCTATCGCTGGTGTCCCCCATTTGCTCCTCAAGAGCTTGAATATTTTGGGTTCCAGTTTTCATTCACGTTGGTCCATGAGATTTCTGCTTAAGTCGTCTGCCAGTGAATTTGGTTTGCCTGGCAGGAATTGAGCTTGTAGGTTCACTTGGTAGCTCAAGGCTGTGTTCCACAGAGCCATGGCTAGTCTGTAGAGTGGGTAGGCATGGGTTCCTCCCTGCTTGTTTATATACCACATAACTGTGGTGTTGTCTGTCTTTACCAATAGTTGTCCTGGAAGAATAAGGTCTTTGAAGGCTGTCAGAGCATTCTGTACAGCTAACATTTCTTTTTGATTGATATGCAGGTGCATCTGTTTTGGGTTCCATTTGTCCTGAATGCACTGCCCTGCCATGTGAGCCCCCCATGCATAGTCTGATGCGTCTGTTGCCAGGGTTTGGGTGGCAGGGGGTAGAGTGAAAGGGAGTCCCTTGTTGTGGTAGCAGGCCTCTGCCCACCAAATGAACTCTGCCCTTAGACAAGGAATGATAGGAATCATTGTTTCCAGGTCCTGAAAATGCTGACACCATAAACTTTTTAGATACCACTGAAGTTTCCTCATATGCAGTCTTG
This sequence comes from Protopterus annectens, assembly GCF_019279795.1. Classification (NCBI taxonomy): domain Eukaryota; kingdom Metazoa; phylum Chordata; order Ceratodontiformes; family Protopteridae; genus Protopterus; species Protopterus annectens. The sequence continues at coordinate 825,922,016 of NC_056751.1, forward strand.
CATATGGAATTAACAGAATGCAAGAGGCCATGAACCCCAGAGGCTTGCAGGATTTTCCTTGCAGATAGCTGGGTTTTCGTGGCCAGTAGTTTGAAATAGGTTGTCAAATGAACTTGTTTCTCTGGAGTGAGGAATGCCATCTGGGAAGTTGTGTTCAAGCTTGCTCCCAGGAATACAATCTATTGGCAGGGTAATAGGTGTGATTTCTTCTCGTTGATGGTGTACCCCAGTGAAGTTAGAAGTCTCTTTACAATTGCCAGGTGCTGAATCAGGCAATCGTCCAAGTATGGGTAAATCTTGATATTTCTCTGCCTGCAAAATGCAATGGCTGGAGATAGGCACTTTGTGAATACCCTAGGCGCAGTAGATAAGCCAAAGGGAAGTGCAGAGAACGGACAGTGCATGGAGCCTGCCCTGAAGTGTAGGTATTTTCTGCAGGATTCCCTTATTGGGATGTGCAGGTAAGCTTCTTTTAAGTCTAGAGTTGTCAGCCAGGCATCCTTGATTAGCATAGGAAGAAGCTGTTGAAGAGTTAGCATTTTGAATTTTGGAACCACCAGAAAGGTGCTGAGAACAGAAAGGTGCAGGATAGGACGCCAGGAGTTTTCTTTTCTGGGAACCAGGAACAGTCTTGAATAAAAACCTTGTCCCCTTTGTTTTGCTGGGACAGGTTGAAAAGCCCTGATACTGAGGAGAGACAGCACTTGTTTTTGGGCCTCCACTCACTGGTTTGGGGGGAGGTCTGGCCATCCACTTGGGGTTGGGAGTGACTGGAAGTGGAATCATTTCAGTAGTATACATCCTCGGTATGTATTTCCGAACATTGTTAAAAGTCAATGTATAAGACTTACTAAAATTTGTAAGGATATATTGGATATGCAGGAACAGTTAGACAATATGGAGAGATTGTTTACGGAAAGAGGGTATACTAGTGCTATGGTGAGCAAAGTCAAAGAATCAGTCTTAGATATGTTCAAAGGGGATGGAGTTCGGGTACGTACGACTACTATTCGATCTAGAAAGGTTTTCAATGGCTCTAGAGTCATATTTACAACCAGACATACCAATGATAATAAGAGGATAGTAGACATTATTAAAAGGAACTGGCATGCACTTACTGTTGATCCTTCTACAATGAATATTATAGGAGAGTCACCCATTTTTACATATAGGAACAGTAAAAATCTTAAAAGGATATTATGTACTGAACATACTCATATGGAACAAGAAAAGATATATAGGAAACGAACAAATTTTGGAACTTTTCCATGCAACAAATTAAGATGTGTAATCTTATTATAGATATGCAGGATTTTGTCCACCCCACAACTGACTATGTATTTATACCTAGGTTTTATGCAACATGTGATGACATGAACCTTATTTACTTAGCGACCTGCATGAAATGTACAGCTTTTTACGTAGGGATGACATCAAGGAAATTAAAAGACAGAATGTATAATCATATGTATGATATCAGAAGGATGAATCAGCAGAATGCACTAGCTAAGCACAGTTTACACAAACCACTGTTTCAAATTTAAGGTATTACAGTTAGTTACTAAGAATAAGAGGGATGGTGATAATATGAATTATTTGGAGTCAGCAGAGTTATGTTGGATTTTTAAACTACGAGCACATGTGGATCCTGGTCTTAATCAATTTATTAGTATTAAATCTACACTTGCTGCTCGTAGACACTAATAGTCGGTTAGATAACAGTAATGTCTGACTATTATAAATTATTATAGTTATATGAAGGATTTATATATTTGCCATGGATTTTACTTAGTACATATTGTGTTCTACTATTTGTTTATATACTACATACATATATATTTTGTATTTTTATGTTTTTATATATTTTTTATAGTTTGTATGTTTTCATATTATTTTCATTGTTAAATAGACTATAGATTGTTACGTTTACCAACAGTCAACTAAGTTGACTGTGGCTTTACAATATAATTTATTTATTTATTTATTTGGATATATTATAAGTAGTATAGAATTGTTATGTTATATGGTGCATTCAGTGCAAGGGAAGGTTACCATGTATATATTTATCCCTATATATACTATTCCTAATGCCAAAAGGTTTCATTGGTAATGGCTTTACAAATGTATAGCTAATGTTGTTCTATAGTTAATTTTCAGACAGTTTTATTGGCTTTATTTAGTGAAGCTAATTCAGCTTTATATTGACGTGATGCAGTAGCAACTACTTAATGGGTGATCAATTATGCTATAATGAGGTTCAATTTTGTTTAATTTTGTTTAATTGATTTTAATTGAATTAGTATGGAGTGTATATATGGTATGAAGTTTGAATGGTTTGATGAAATCTGAAGAAGCGTGCCCTGGCAGCACGTGAAAGCGCTTATTTATATGTAATAAATTTTGTTTTATGCTTCATTTCTTGGTGGTCTTATCTTGTTTTTTCTTAATAGGAATCTGTATCCTAGGGAAACTATGTTTAAAACCCATTTGTTCTGGGTAATGAGTTCCCAGTTTTTTGCATGCAGGGCGAGCTTTCCTCCTAAGGGAGCAAGTAGTTGAGCAAGGCTTGGTAGAGTTAAGGATAAGTCTTTGTGCCATTTTTTCCATGGGGGGTGGCTTACTACTCCCTGCTTTGGAAGTGGCGGCCCCCCACTGCTTAGATCTGTGCATAGCCTGAGACTGAAGCCTTGGTGGTCTGCTGCGCCTGGGTTTGGACTGAGAAGGCCTGGAAGGGACTTTAAAGGACCAGTTCTTTGAAGGCCAATGCCTACTGAATCTAGGAGGCTGTACTCGTAAGAAATCTTTAACAATTTGCATAGATTTATCTTTTTCCTCCATCCTTTTGAGGACTTCTTCTGCTTTGCTGCCAAAAAGGCGCTCTTGGTTTAAGGGTGTATCCAGTAATTTAGCTTTTACATGATCTGGCAAGTTTTGTTCCTTAAGCCAAGCATGCCTTCTAAGTACAGACCCAGTGACAGCAGCCCTGCAAGATGCTTCCAAAGCATCAAAACCACACTGCGAAGTATGTTTACCTACTTGGTCAGCAGAATGCATTAACTCTTGTAAATCCTTGTGTTCAGCACAGTCAGGAATCAAGATAATTTTCTGTTTAATTAATCCCATAATATGCTGCTGATACTTTAACATATCAAACTGGCAAATTAAAGCCCTACTGGCCAAAGTAGCAGAAGTATCCCCCTTCTTATCCCATCTGTATAAAGCTCTAGAATCCCTATCAGAAGGAGCAGGCTTTTTGGCAGTAGTAGCCTTAATGCCTTTTGGTCCTTGGGAAATGGTCTCTGGATCTGCAGTAGGATTCTTGAAAAGGAATTTGTGAGAGTTAGCTACTCTGTAGTACCTGTCAGGTTTCCTGGGAGCTGGAGGCAAAGTGTCTGGGGTAAGGCTGGATTCCAAGAAAACATCATCTACAATCTCCAGAGCAGGAGGGATAGCCAGAGGCCTGTGTTGAGGCAGGTTTAAAAATTCCCTAAGTCTCTTTTTGGACTGAGAATAGTCCTGGCTTTCCCAGCGGAAATGCTCCCTAAGGGTATGCAAGGTTTTGCCAAAAGAAAAATCTTCTGGAGGGGAAGCAGAGGGGATGGAATCCTCTGCATCAGAATCCTCATAGGTAGATAAGGGTAAATCCTGGTAGTCAGAAGGAACAGAGATATCAAATTCCTGATCAGAAGAATCAGAAAGAAAATCAGTTCTAGGTCTCTTAGAGGGGGAAGGCTGACTTCCCCTAATTAATGTAATAAAGTCTTCAGCCATTCTAATCATTTGTTTTTGAGGCATATGGGCCTGGGAATGCGCTTTGGTCATCTGTTTTTTAGGCTTAGTGCGAGCTTTAGGCCTGAGGAATTCTGTATTTTTAGCTTGAAACAAAGTCGTCGGTTTAATATGAAAATCGGTAGGCCTGAATACACCTTCAGAAGCCGGTGCCTGCACAGCGGCTCCAGACCCATCCAAGGTAGAGACATCCGCAGGTTCCATAGTCGAAGAAGCATCTCACGGCATACCAGACTCAGAATGGGTCTCAGAAGAGGCCTGTAAATCTATAGTAGTGAGTATCAGGGGCTGCGAAAGTGCCTCACGGAGTACCGGCAAACTGGCGACTAGCTTATCGGAAGCGCATCAGCAGTTTTGGATCCAAGCGGTCTGTCTCTGTCTTTATCCTTATGTTTTTTCGGAAGATCAGTAGTCGGATGGCTTACCAAAGCCATTTTGGAGTACGGAGAACGAGAACGAAAGTATTTAGCTACAAAAATAGCCCGATGACAAATAGTTCGGGCATTGAACAAGGCACAAAACCGACAGCGAGGGACGTTGTGGTCTGGGCCTAAACAGGTGATGCAGTAAGAATGAAAATCTTTGAGGTATTTGCTTTCCACAGGCAAGACAATTGTTAACTTTTTCTGACATCAGTTAGAGCAAAACCAATGGGGTACTTATCTTTTTAAAGACTTCAGGTCTGAAACTCGAAAACAAAAATTTCAGGAGTCGGCCGACTGGCACTTGCGAACTGCTTCTGCTTCAGGCACCGCATGACAAGAAAGACTGATGTAATGGCGTTGGCTGCATGTTTTATACCCCTGATGACCTGACGTCATGGAAGAAGCGACATCATCCGACGCAGAAATCCAAAGACTCTGGTATTCAGGCTGGCTGAGGGCTACCTGCAGGTAGATAACCCGAATGTGATGACTGCAACAGTGAAACACGAAGAACATCTGGTGTTATCATAAAATGTTAAGCTGTTGACAATCTCACTCACTAATTTGTGTGTGGTCACTCACAACCAATGTGTTGTAAAACAGGTAAACATTTCTCCTAGAGATAAAAGGGGAATAGCATAAAGTGAAAGTGTGATACACTGGGTTGTCTTTGCTGACTGCTAACAGATCTGTCCTGATCACCTGATCTCTGCATTTGGGGCTACTACTTTCAGAGACATGTTGATTCTTCTGATACTGCCTCTTTAGGTGCCATTTCTGACCGATATGCCTTCATTTAATAGCACAAGAATTCAGTTAAAGGCACAAGAATTAGATATACAGTTTCTAGAGTATATGGGGAAGAGAGAATGACAACACCAGTTTCATATTTTTATGATCATTTCTTTCTCTTTTAGTTGCCACCATCGACTTGTGAAGAGAACCCATAAAACTCAAGTATGCAAATGTTGCAATTAACAGCTGTCTTTTGGCATCATCTGGTGATGGCTGTTTCCTGAATCAGGCACGTCTCCTAATCCCTATCCCTGAAGCAGCACCTGTATGACTTGCAGCTTCTGTGTCACGAGTCACTACAGTATCAGCAGTTTAGGTTAATAATGACTTTTATCTTTTAAAGAAACACATGGCACACTGAGCCAAGTCCTCTATTTGTCTAAGACTTAAAGCAATGACTCTGGTACTATGTCATCTAGGTCCAGTAATTAACTGCTCTTATTTCATAGGGAAGAAAATTTGATACAGCACTCTAATCTAACAGTCTATCACTTCACAAAACTTTACAAGCAGAACTTCCTTAAATGTCCTTTGTTATCCAAGATATATAACCTTTAAGTCAGACACATTTTTATAAAATAAACTTGAACTGCTCGGTCGCTCTTAAAAAGTAATCTGGTTTCGGACTTCCAAGATGACTGCAGATTGAGTAACAGCTTAACTCTAGCTCTCCCAGTGTAAAAACAGAGAAGGCCAGTAGACTTTTGTGTTTATGGGTAAATTTCAGTAACTGGATAGTAAGTGTAATGCCTAAATGCCAGTAAAAAAGAAATACAGAGCACCTGGAAAAAACTCAGGTACAAAAAGTGAGGAAGAAACGCTGATTGGGGAAGGCTCTGTAGCTGTTCATCAAAAAGTAATGCAACCTACAGACATGACTTTCAAAACCTTCAGGCTGATATAAGACAACTGCACATAGACCTGGTTAAAATAAACTAAACACTGATGGAGTACATCAACACAAAAGGCTGGAAAAAATGGAAGAAGCTTTAAACAGATATTCAGATGATTAATGATTAACTAATAGTGGTATAACTGGTATAACCACTTAGAATTTATATAACATTAATTACTATACTCTCAAGCTTTTACATGAGTTCTTTTAGATGAAGCATACTGTCACTCTTTTGAGGAGATATAACATTTAAACTTAATTAAAAAGACAATTATGTGAGATCAGACTTTTAACTTGTAATTATGTCAATAAAGCACTGATTAATTGATATAATTCCCATATTTTATTTTGTATATGTAAACGGCCATAAATTTTGTCGATTCACATGTAGCTATATGGACAGACACAGTGGTCCAGCGGTGAGCATTGTTGCCTCACAGCAAGAGGTTCTCTGGTTCAATTTCTGTCTGGGGTGCCTTCTGTGCAGAATCTGCATGTCCTCCCTGTGGTCACGTGGGTTTCATCCAGGTGGTCTGGTTTCCTCACACATTCCAAAGACATGCAGCAGGTGAATTGAACACTATAAAATGGACCTAGGTGCGAGCGTGTTGCACAAGTGAGTGATATGGATGAACTACCGTGGCAGGACTAGCTGCCAGGTGGTGTAAACCTTGCCTCGAGATGACTGTCACTGTTGACGTGACAGCCTGACCCCATATGCAAAATGGGAAAAAGCAGTTAAGGATGGATGGATGATACATCTGCAAAAAGGAGAGGATGAAATGAATAAAAGGCTGACTGAATATGAGACTGCTCAGGAAGAGATGTTTCAAAAAAAATAACAGAATTAGAGAACAGAGCATGAAGGGAAAACATGAGATTTTCAGCTGTACTAGAAAAGCTGGAAGAAACTGACTACATTAATTTTATGGAAGCAGAAATAAGCAACTGGACTGGTATTCCACAGCAGGAGTTGTTAGTTGAAAAGGCACATCATGTGTATGCTCCAAAGCTGGCTATGAGAAAAGGAACCTAGACCTTTAATATTAAAGATGCAAACCTACCAGAAGAAGGCTGACAAAACTGTGGCAGAAGCACAAAATACTAAAAGTGGGAGATAGCAGAGTGTTTGTGGAGAATGATTATTCATTGTACACCAAGCGGAAGAGGAGTACATTCAATTCACTATTCAGGGAACGTCAAGAAGTAGGTGTGAGATTTTATTTTATTTATTTTATTTTTTTACATTTGTTGACCGGGCTAGTCTAGCTGGATACATGTCCATTTTCAGTAGAGGCCCGGGGATAAAAGCTCCATGTGCAACACAACAAGCAATATACAATAAGAACCCATATTAAGTACAAACTTGAAAAAGTATACAGAAGAACATATGCAAAATACAGTCAAGAAAGAAGTACCAATAAGTTGTATACTAAAGACAATATAGAAAATAGTATTGATTAGAGCTGATTTGTATAGAATAGGGGAAAACAGTTTTTGTTTTTTCTTTTTTTTTGCAATGTTAACTGCTATACTATCATTAAGCATGGCCAGAGCAGTAATCAATGATGAGATATAGGTGTATATATGAAGAATTCAGTCAAAGATACATAATAAGCAGATCTCATAGGGAAGGCTAGTTGAGGCAGGTGGTAATTAGTGAGAAGAAAAGTACAGTTTTGTACCTACCATAAATGTAGATGTTTGAGTGCTAATACAGCTGCAGTAATCACAGATGGGTTTTCTGCCGTCAGGCGGGTCCTCGGTCGGCCGAATTCCAAAGTCTAGGTCCAGCGTCGGTTGTTGTCGCTTTCTTTCCTGACGTCAGTGAGGCAGGGGTATATAAGACACAGCCGACGCCATTTTCTTCAGTCTTTCTTGCCCCAGATGTCAGGTGCCCCCAGAAGGAAGGCAATACATAAATTATATTTATATACATGCAATGCAATATAATCAAAATCAGTAGTTGCAAGCAAATATACCATAGAAGGATAACCCAATCAGGTTGTATGAAGAGGGGTTAGGCCCTAGGCCTTTACCAAGAGGGGAAGGAGGGAGGAAAACTGTACTGCAGCTGTATTAGCACTCGAACATCTACATTTATGGTAGGTACAAAACTGTACTATGTTCATCGTGCATACAGCTGCAGTAATCACAGATGGGTAGAATCCCAAAGCTACGCACAGGGTGGTAGGCACTAGGTGGAACTGGGATGAGCCAGAATGCCCTGCAACACAGCAGTGGCAAAGCCTGCTCTAGTTTTGGAATATAAAGGCAGGTGGTAGTGTTTTGTGAAGGTATGCACAGAACTCCAAGTGGCTGCCTCCAAAATATCTTTGGTAGGAACTCCTCTGAGGAAGGCTGTAGAGGTAGCTGTGGCCCTGGTGGAGTGGGATCTGATGCCTGTAGGGACAGATTTTCCATGATAGGAGTAACAAAACCGTATGCAGTGGCCTATCCATTTTGAAATTGTCTGTTTGGTAACTGGCTTCCCTTGAGCTCCTACAGCATAGGACACAAAAAGTTGTTCTGATTTCCTGAAGGGCTTTGTTCTGTCCAAATAATAACGTAGCTGTCTATGGATGTCTAAGGAGTGTAGCAGCCTTTCCCCTTTGTTTTGAGGATTGGGGTAAAAGGTAGGTAAATGTATGGCTTGATTTAAAGCTACCCTGGATACCACTTTAGGCATAAATGACGGGTTGGTTTGAAGGGAAACCCTGTCCTGATGGAAGATGAGAAAGGGCTGCACAGCCATGAGGGCTTGTAGTTCAAACCCTACGAGCTGAGGTAATGGCCAGAAGGAAAGCTGTTTTCCAGGACAAATATTGCAAATCTGTTGAGGCAGCTGGTTCAAAGGGAGGCAATGTTAATTTTTCTAGAATGTAATTAAGATCCCAGGCTGGTATTGGTTGTTTCCTTGGTGGTCTTATATTCTTAGCCCCTCTGAGGAACTGTCTTAAGAGTGGGTGAGAGAATAAGGGTGGATCCGTGTTGAATTCTGCAGAAATGGCTGAGGCATGGATTTTTATGGAGGAAAATGAAAGTCCACTGTTCAGCAGCTCAGCTAGATACTGTAATACCTGAGGCAAATTCAGTTTTCTAGGGTCCTGGCCTTTTTTCTCATTCCAAGAGCAAAACCGTTTCCATTTTGCGGAGTAAGCCTTTCTAGTAGATGGCCTTCTGGCCTCCAAAATGACATCCTGCACCTCTTTGGGAGTAGGGTCTGTTGTGGTGTTAAGGAATTTTCCATGCAGCGAGATTGAGTGTTTTCAGCTGACTGTGAAGAGTTTTGTAGCTATGCTGAGTCAGCAGAAGAGGCATTAGAGGTAGGGACCAGGGAGGAGTATGTGTTAGGCTCCTCAGGAGTGGGTACCAGTGTTGCCTTGGCCAGTCTGGAGCAATCAGTATCATCTTCGGTCTGTCTGCTCTTGCTTTCAAGAGCACCTTGGGCAGAAGAGGCAGAGGTGGGAAAGCATAAACTGTCCATGCTGTCCAACTGAATGAAAGGGCGTCCACTCTCCAGGCCTTTGGATGAAAGATCCTTGAACAAAACTTTTCCAATTGATGATTCCTGTGGGAGGCGAAGAGATCTATGTCTGGCCTCCCCACGCTTGGATTATCTTTGTAAACACTTGAGGATGCAACTTCCATTCGTGTGGATCTGTCATATTTCTGCTTAGATTGTCTGCCAGCGTGTTTTCCAAACCTGGCAAGTACTGTGCTTGAAGTTCGATTTGCCATTCCAGAGCCAAGTTCCAAAGTGTCATGGCTAGTCTGCACAGGGGTATGAATGTGTTCCTCCTTGTTTGTTTATGTACCACATTACTGTGGTGTTGTCTGTTCTTATCAATAATTGTCCTGGATGCAGGAGGTCCTTGAAAGCTGTAATTGCATTTATCACTGCTAGCATTTCTTTTTGATTGATGTGAAGGTGCTTTTCCTTTTGGGACCATTTGCCCTGAATGCACCTGTCTGTCATGTGCGCCCCAGGTGTAATCTGAGGCGTCTGTTGTGATGACTTGATTTGCTTGAGGCTTGCAGAATGGGAGACCTGTGTTTGTTTGACATGCTTGGGCCCACCATAGAAATTCCTTTTGCAAACATGGAATTATTGGTATTATTGTTTCCAAACTGTGGCTGTGTTGAGACCATAGGTTTTAGGTACCATTGAAGTTTCCTCATATGCAACTTTGCACATGGGATTAAAAGAATGCAAGATGCCATGAAGCCCAGAGCCTGCAGGATTTTCCTTGCAGTAAGCCTGGTACAATTTGCTAGTATTTTGAAGTACTGAGTTAGTTGCCCTGTTTTTCTGGCGTAAGATAGGCCATCTGGGTGTTTGTGTCCAAGTTGGCACCCAGGAAAGTTATTTTCTGAGATGGTGTTAGCCTGGATTTCTCTTTGTTGATTGTGTATCCCAGAGAATGCAGTAACCGTGTTACATAAGCCAGATGTTCCAGAAGTATGTGCTTGCTGTCCGCTTGGATCAGGCAGTCGTCCAAATAAGGGTAAATTTGTATCCCTTGAAGTCTGCAGTAGGCAATTACTGATGCCAGGCATTTCGTGAATACTCTGGGCAGTAGATAAGCCAAAGGGCAATGCAGAGAATTGATAGTGGATTGAACCTGCAAGAAATCTGAGGTATCTTCTGCAGCTTTGTCTGATTGGGACATGCAGGTATGCCTCCTTGAGGTCCAATGTTACCAGCCAAAACTCCTTGCCCAGCATGGGAAGAAGCTGCTGTAATGTGAGCATCTTGAATTTTGGTGCAGTAAGAATGTGTTTAGGATGGATAAGTCCAAAATGGGTCTCCAGTCGGTTCCTTTCCTTGGTACCAGAAATAGCCTGGAATAAAAACCTTGACCTTGTTCGTGAGTAGGTACCTCTTGAATAGCTTTCATGTCTATGAGCTTTGAAATTTGTAGTTGTGCCTCTGCCCTTTGATTGTGTGGCAGGTTTGGCATGCCTCTCATTTTGGAAGAGTGTGAAAATGAAATCTGTAGCCTCTGTTTATAACGTCCAGGATCCATTTGTCTGTTGTGACAATATGCCAATTTCTTGTAAATAATGCCAGCTTTCCTCCCAAGGGTGCTGCCAGCTGAGACTTGCTTGGCATGGAAAGGAGGAAGTCATTGGGTTTGTTTCCTGTATTGTTGTGCACTGTCTTCGCCACCTCTTGGTGCTGGAGTTTGCCATTGCCTGCCTCTATATGATCCTTGTGATTGTCCTCTGCCCCTTGTGCGCCTGAATCTACCTCTTTGAGGCTTGTCCGTGGCTGGAAAGGACCAGTTTTTAGAAGGCCAATTTCTTCTAAAACGTGGTGGTTGAACCTGTAGAAAAGCTTTGACAGTTTGCATAGATTTGGCTTTTTCTTCCATTTTCCGTAATATCTCCTCAGCATTAGTACCAAATAGCACATCCTTTTGTAAAGGAGCATCTAGAAGTTTAGCTTTCACATGATCAGGCAAGATTTGTTCCCTAAGCCAGGCATGTCTACGAATGACTGATCCTGTAACAGCAGCTCTACTTGAGGCCTCTAGGGCATCACAGCCACATTGTAAGGTGTGTTTACCCACTTGTTCTGCACTATGCATCATATCCTGCAACTCCTTCAAATCTGGTTGTTCAGGTTGAGACATTTTATTTCTTAATTGTGATAACAGAAACTGCTGATATTTAAGCATATGAAACTGACAATTTAAGGCCCTCATGGCTAGGGTGGCCGAGGTATATACCTTTTCCCCACCTTTCTAAGGATCTTGACTCTCTTTCGGAAGGTAGTGGATTCTTAGCAGTAGAGGCCTTCATTCCCTTGGGGCCTTGAGAAATGGTTTCAGGGTCAGCATTATGGCTTTTGTAAAGAAATTGGTGAGAGTTAGGAACTCTGTAGTACCTATCAGGCTTGACTGGGGCAGGAGGCAGGGAATCTGGATTAAGGCAAGCCTCCGAATAAACATCATCAAGTATGTCCAAGACAGGAGGTATCGCCAGAGGTCTGTGTTGAGGTAACAAAAGAAATTCCCTAAGTCTTTTCTTGGAATCAGAAAAGTCTTGGCCTTCCCAATGGAAGTGTTCCCTCAAGGTGTGCAAGGTTTCCCCAAAAGAAAAATCCTCAGGAGGAGATACAGAAGGGATGGACTGCTCTGCATCAGAATCTTCAAAAGGGGAGTAAGAGTGTTCCTCTACATCAGAATGTTCTGAAAAAATGGAGCCCTGATCAGAAGAGGGAGAATCTTCCTCCACTCTGGGTCTCTTGTCTGGAGGGGGTTGGGAACCCCTGATAAGAGTAATTAAATCCTCAGCCATTTTAAGCATCTGCTTTTTAGGCATGGGGCCTGGAGATGGGCCCTGTGCAACAGGCCTCTTGGGATGCCTGGCTGATTTGGACTTAGTAAAGGCCTTAATGGAAAAGGAAGATGAGGGTCTAAAGACACCATGGGTGGAAGTGGACCTGTCCACATTAGGAGGCTCAATGCTCACAGTGGCTTCGGTGGTTGTAGTCTGGGTATGGGCCGAGGTACCTGCGGTCTCGGTTACAGAAGACACCGCCAAAGAAGTGTCGTCGGTAGTCAGGGACTGCATAGGTGTCTCGCTGAGAACCGGACCACGTGTAGCCGGTTTTGGTGTGGTGTTGGTGGGGACCGCGGACCTCGCGTGTCGGTCCTTGTCCTTGCGTTTTTGGACAAAACGGTAGTCGGAGTCTCCGACGACATTTTATAATCAAAGTCTTTACCGAAAATGTGTTGGTTGAACTCCGCCCGACGCTTAATAGTGCGTTTATTGAAAGTAGCGCAAAAGCGACAGCCCGAGACATCGTGGTCTGGGCCTAAACAAGGTATGCAGAGGGAATGGAAATCCTTATGCGGTATTTGCTTCCCACAAGAAATACAATTGTTAACTTTTTCTGACATCGGTCTGAGGCAAGAAAAGTTTCCCCAACGGGGTACTTAGCTTTAATGAAGACTTCGGTTTCCAATTTTTCGTAAATTCAGGAGCTGGCCGACCGGCACTTGCGAACTGCTTCTGCTTCGGGCACCGCGCGGCAAAAAAGACTGAAGAAAATGGCGTCGGCTGTGTCTTATATACCCCTGCCTCACTGACGTCAGGAAAGAAAGCGACAACAACCGACGCCGGACCTAGACTTTGGAATTTGGCCGACCGAGGACCCGCCTGACGGCAGAAAACTCATCTGTGATTACTGCAGCTGTATGCACGATGAACATCAGCAGTTAGTCAGGGATAGTACAGGAACATAGCCAGTGTGTCATGAGATAAAGCTTGAGCTTCCTTTTGAAATGTGTATGAGAGGAGAGAGTTGTGAGTTCAGTGGATAGTAGATTCCATAGCTTACCAATGGTATTACAGAAGAGGGAGTCACCTGGTAAACTGTTGGATCTGCAGGTGTTAAACAGAAGTTTATTAGAAGAGCGTAAGTTTTTAGGATTGTGGTAGAGGGTAAGTAGGCTTGAAATAATAGGAGTATTGGAGGGTTGATACAGGGTTTTGTGGGCAATACTAAGCTGTGAAAAGTGCAGATGGTGTAGAAACTCTAACCAATCAAGTTGTTTAAGATTTAGACAGTGATGGGTATGGAAAGCAGTGGCAGCAGCAAATCTGGCAATATTATTATAGGATACAGTCAACTTGTTAATGTTTGCTTTAGAAAGGTTTGTATAAATGGGTGAGGCATAGAATAGAGTAGAGATGAGATGAGTTCTGGCTATAGCAGTCCTGGCTGCTGGAGTAAGAAAGGGTTTGATTCTATAGAGGGATACAAGTTTCTTGTTGACTGTTTTTATTGTACTGTTAATATGTGTGTCAAAGTTGAGGTTGTTGTCTATAGATATTCCTAGGAGTTTGGTAGTTAGGTCTGGAGAGATAATAGTACCATTGTTAGATGTGAGTGTAAAATGTGTAGGGGTGGACTTGCGGGTTAAGGAGAAGAGTAGCAGTTTAGTTTTCTTTGGATTTAGTAGGAGGCAGCGGTTTGTAAACCATTGTTCAACAATATTAAATGCATTCTGGATGATGGTTTGCAGTTCAATTTGAGAAGTAGCTGAGCAGATAATAGTGGAGTCATCTGCATACTGAATGCAGGTAGAATGTGGAATTGCTGACTGAAGATCATTAATATAGATGGAAAATAGGAGCGGCCCTAATATGGAGCCCTGAGGGACACCAAGGGAGATGGGGAGGAGATTAGAAAAATTATTGTGCCAGAGAACCACTTGTTTTCTGTTATCAAGGTAAGATTTGAACCAGTTGATGGCTAATGGGTCTAGTGATAGAGATTTCATAATATGCAAGAGCAGCTGGTGATGAACCATGTCGAAAGCTTTGGATAAATCAACGAATACTGCAGAGGAAAGAAAGCCGTTGTTACGATTATTGCTAATACAATCTGTAAATGATAGCAGGGTAGTGGTGGTACTGTGGTGAGGTCTGAAACCATGTTGACAGTTTGCCAGTAGCTTATTTTGGAGAAGGTGGTTTAGAAGTTGCTTCTGGATACATTTTTCCATAATTTTTGCCAGAGGAGATAACAAGGCTATAGGACAAAAGTTAGAGTATTCATTAGAGTTCCCACCTTTGTGTAGAGGAATAATGTAAGAAATTTTCCAGATGGATGGGATATTTCCTTCACTAATGGTTCTATTGATAAGGATAGATATAGGGTAGGCAATGGATTTGGCTCCAATTTGGAGGTATTTTCCTGGGAGTTGGTCAAATTGCTGTACCCAGCTGTCTTCAAGGTATTCTTCCCTGGAGGGACAAAATCATTTTTTTATAAAGTACATGTTAAGGAGGAAATACAAAAGTTTGTCCAACAAAAAGTGAGCTGGGAAATATGAGATTCTGCTTCTTGTTCTTCTGGTAATAAAGACCACAGAGAGAATGTACCTGTGAAACCTTTCCACTGTTTCAAAGGAAAATGTTGGAGAGAAGGAAGAGAGCATGATATTTAACTAGAAAAATCAAAAGTACACTGGAAATGAAGCAGAGATAGGGTTTAGGAGATAGAGATGAACAATAATAAAACTAGTAACAATGTGGGATTACAATGGAATAACTATATTTGTGAAATATGACAGAACAAGAAAATCTGGAAATACTGGACTTTTTTTTAGATTTTGTTTGACTTGTGTGGGACTCTAAAGTATATGCCCTAATTCATGCCATTAGTGTTCTGAAAATGCTTTGGGGGTTGGAAGAGAGGGGGGAGTTAACTGTAAGTAAAGAAAACATTTTTTAAAAGTACAATTTTTGTGATGTATGGTTTTCTTTGCATGCTATAAAGTAAAGCTTTCTCAGTTATTTTAAGTGCAATGGGAAATGTAAATAGGTGCTGCTGCTCTTTTTTCCCTTCATTCTCCCTTCTCACTTTCTTCTTGTTTGGTTTTAAGAAATGTAGGCACTGCAAAACAAAACAAAAAAGCCTGGTTAAAAGAGCATGACAAAATTAAAATGAATGTGCTTTTTCTCATTCTTCCTGGGGGGATGATTGGATTAAGGACCTTAGATTGATTTAGTAACAAGTTTTAAGAGAAAACAAATACATGAAAAAGAATATTGAATACTATGAGGCTTTTTTCTAGCAAATTAATGTATGCTTAGTAGCAATTCTGTATCTGGCCCTCATTTCCATGGAAACAATCAGATAAAGAGAAATTAACTGTCTGGTTCTTATGTCTCCATGGAGACAATCTGATAAAGAGAAATTTGTTACAGTCTGGTGGAGAGCGATTGGCTGGGAAAAAAAATAAACTGGCTAGGAGATATTGTTGTCTGAAACCATTCAGGGGGGTTTCCCAGCTGGGAGAGCTATAATGATGAGGCAAGGCCAGTTAGCACTTAGTAGAAGCACAGGTTGCACCATGCATCTTACCATTTATAACCTTACTTTTAGGTTAACTCAAGTCTATAAGTACGGCTGTCAATTCGGGACATTTGCTCCTATTAGGAGGGTAAAACTTCAACGTTTGAAGATGTACATAGTTTTGTGTGTTAGTATTAAATTAATAGGTTTTAGGTGCTATTGGAGTTTGTTTTATTTTTTTATTTTTATTTTTTTTTTTTGCTTGAGGAATTTCAATAAAAGAAAAAGGTTTGTAAGATGTGACATAGACTCAAATGGATATGACAAGAAACAACTATATAAAAGTTCAACCTGCCAAAAAGAGTATGCATGTAACAAAAAAGCTGGAACTAGACATTTAGCAAAAAAGGTGTTATACATAAAAAGTGTGAATAACAACTTACAATGATGTTTTCTATAATCTCTTTAAATGTCAATAGTCTCACAGATATATACAAAAACAAACAATAGTGAACTATATTAAAAATGTAGAGTGCAAATAGCTATGTTACAGGAGACACACTTCGAAAAAACTGAACACATGAATTTGACAAAGAAAGGTTTTAAGGATGGTTATTCTGTGGAATATCTGGGACAAAGGAAAAGAGGAGTACATATGTTAATTACAAGAGGAACTCAAACAGTGATAGAAGTGGATAAAAAATATAATAATGCCAGATTTGTAGTGCTAACGGGCTACTGGCAAGGGAGGAGGATTGTACTGGCATGTACTTATATTCCACATAAAACTGCTATAATGGAGCTTAAGAAAATTCTGGGAGAAATAATCAGTTTTCAGCAAGGAATATTACTTAATAGGGGAATGGAATTTCATTTGTAGTAGTGAAGATGTGTATGGGGGGCCTTCTAAGAACTAAGCCAACACAGGAATGGAGAAAGGAAATTCTGCCAATAGGGATGACTGCAATTCGAGATACAAATCAAATCAACATACTAGTGTAATCTATCCTGTTTGATGTACTGAAATTCCTCATGAATCATACTGTATAATAATTTATCCTATACTTATTGTCACTTTTTCTAGTGTAAATACCTACTCTATTTTATTATTACTTGTTGTATTTTTTATTGAAATCCATTCATTTACTATGTAACAACATTAATTTTTAATTTCTATTTGCTACTTCTGGAGCTTTTCTCCCCGGGCCTCTACTGAAAATGGAAATATATTCAATTAGACTAGCCTGGTTAACAAATGTAAAATAAAATAAATACAGACAATAAGCAAGAGGGGGTGGGAATATATTGGAGAAAACTGGCAAAGGAACCAAGGTACTGGGAGCAAATAACTAGAGAGGGAAAAGTAACAGAATGGCAAGACACCAAAAAGTTATTTGGACTGCAGGCTGGAGATTATCTTCCATATCAAGGATTGATATCAGAGTACAAACAAAAATAAATAAATAGGGGGTCCTAAACGAAAGAGCAGCACTGGCAGAGTTTTAAGCAGAATCTAGAAAGTACAGTTTTGTACCTACCATAAATGTAGATGTTCGAGTGTTCACACTGCTGCAGTCATTACACTTGGGTTATCCTGCCATCAGGCGGTCCCGCAGTCAGCCAGAGTTCCAAAGTCTTGGTCCGGAGTCAGTTGCTGTCGCTTCTTCCCTGACGTCAGTGCGCCGGGGTATATAAGATGCATCTGACGCCATTTTCTTCAGTTTTTCTTGCCCCAGATGTCAGGTGCCCCCAAGTAGGTAGGCAATACATATTGCTAATAAAACATATATAAAAAATAAAAACAATACCTTCAGTTACAAGCAAATACACCACAAAGATTGTATAGGATAGAAAGGTATAGATAAGTCCAGCTAGGACAGAGAGGATGGAGGGAGGGTAACCTGGACTGCAGCAGTGTGAACACTAACATCTACATTTATGGTAGGTACAAAACTGTACTATGTTCATTGTGTTACACTGCTGCAGTCATTACACTTGGGTAGAATCCCAAAGCTAAGGTTGGGTGGCTGGTGTATAAAGAGTTAGGATTGGCTATGAGGCCCTGCAGAACTGCAGTGGCAAATCCTGCTCTGGATTTAGAGTAAAGAGGCAAATGGTAATGCTTGGTAAAGGTGTGCACTGAACTCCAAGTTGCAGCCTCCAAAATTTCCTTGGTTGGTACTCCTCTGAGAAAGGCTGTTGAAGTGGCTGTTGCTCTGGTAGAATGTGGCCTAATGTTATTAGGGACTGATTTTCCATGCTGTGTGTAGCAGTAATGAATAGTGTCCTATCCATTTGGAAATAGTCTGCTTTGAGATAGCCTTGCCCTATGATCCTGCAGCATATGCTACAAACAGTTGCTCAGTTTCCTGAAAGCTTTTGTTTTGTCCAAGTAGAAGCGTAGCTGCCTGTGTATGTCCAAAGAGTGCAGAAGTTTATCCCCTTTATTCTGGGGGTTTGGATAAAAAGTTGGCAAATGGATGGTTTGGTTAAGAGCCACACTAGATACCACCTTTGGCATAAAGATAGGGTTTGTCCTTAAAGAAACCCTGTCCTGATGAAAAATTATAAAAGGTTCCACTGCCATTAATGCATGCAGCTCTGAGACTCTTCGTGCTGAATTTACTGCCAGGAGCAGAGCTGTTTTCCATGATAAAATTTTGAGATTGGCTGTATTGGCTGGCTCAAAAGGTGGCAGTGTCAGTTTTTCCAAAACAAAATTGAGGTTCCAAGTTGGTGTTGGTGCTCTCCGGGGCAGTCTTATGTTTTTAGCCCCTCTGAGGTACTGCTTTAGCAAGGGATGAGAGAACAATGGAGGATCCGTGTTGTAATGTGCTGAAATGGCAGAGGTGTGGATCTTAATTGATGAGAAGGATAGGCCTTTGTCCAGCATCTCAGTTAAGTATTGTAAAATCTGAGGAATGTTTGGGACAAGAGGGTCAAGGCTTTGAGCCTGGTTCCAGGCACAGAATCTCTTCCATTTTTCTGAGTAAGATTTCCTGGTGCTAGGCTTCCTGGCCTCCAAAATGACATCCATAACAGCTTTAGAGAGAGGTGGTGCCTGTTTGACTAATGAATCTGCCATGCAGCCAGTTTTAGGGTTTTGAGCTGACCATGCAGGATCTGATTGTTTTGTTGAGTCAGAAGGTGTGGAGTTTGAGGGTAAATCCATGGTGGGCCTTGAGCTAAGTTCTTTAAGATTGGGTACCCAGTGCTGGTGTGGCCAGTCTGGAGCAATCAGGATCATCTGTGTTTTTTTTTGTCTGGCTTTTAGGAGAACCTTTGAAAGGAGAGGCAGTGGTGGGAAGGCATAAACTTTTAGGCTTTTCCAGCTGAATGAAAGAGCATCCACTTTCCATGCTTGTGTGTGGTAAATCCTTGTGCAGAATTTTTGTAGTTGGCAATTCAGTGGGGAGGCAAAAAGGTCTATGTCTGGACATCCCCATTTTTGCGTTACCATGCTGAAGATTTGTGGATTCAATTTCCATTCGTGAGGGTTCATGATATGTCTGCTTAGATTGTCTGCCAGAGTATTTTTCTTCCCTGGCAGGAATTGTGCTTGCAGATGAACTTGATAAGTTAGAGCTGTGTTCCACAAGGTCATGGCTTGCCTACACAGGGGATAAGAATGACTGCCCCCTTGCTTGTTTATGTACCACATTACTGTGGTGTTGTCTGTCTTTAATAATAATTGTCCTGGATGCAGAAGGTCCTTGAAAGCTGTTAGGGCATTTTGAACAGCCAACATCTCTTTTTGATTGATGTGAAGATGCATTTGGTCTGTGGTCCACTTGCCCTGAATACATTTTCCTGCCATGTGTGCTCCCCAGGCGTAATCCGAAGCATCTGTTGTTAGAGTCTGCCTGGCTGTGGGTAGAGTGAAAGGCTGACCCTTGTTGAGGTGACATGTCTGTGCCCACTATCGAAACTCCTGCTGTAGGCAGGGAATTATTGGTATTACTGCTTCTAAACTGTGAGAGTGTTGAGTCTAAACACTTTTTACGTACCATTGTAATTTCCTCATATGCAGTCTGGCATATGGTATTAGTAGTATGCAGGATGCCATGAATCCCAGGGCCTGCAGAATTTTTCTTGCAGGCAGATGGGACGTTTTTGCCAGTAGTTGAAAATATTGAGTCAGTTGTCCTTGTTTGTCTGGCATGAGATAAGCCATCTGGGCCATTGTATTTAAGCTGGCACCCAGGAATATTATCTGTTGTGAGGGCACTAGTTTTGAATTCTTTTCGTTTATTGTGCACCCTAAAGAAATTAGCAAGCTTTTTACAAACGCCAGATGCTTTAGAAGAATGTCCTTTCTCTCTGCTTGAATGAGGCAGTCGTCCAGGTATGGATATATTTGAATTCCTTTTTCTCTGCAAAATGCAATTACTGGTGCCAGGCACTTGGTAAAGACCCTGGGCGCAGTAGATAAGCCAAAGGGCAGTGCAGAGAATTGGTAGTGCATTTTACCAACTTTGAATCGGAGGTATCTTCTGCAATCTTGTCTGATAGGGACATGCAGGTATGCCTCTTTGAGGTCCAAAGTAACAAGCCAGGCCTTCTTGCCCAGCATGGGAAGAAGCTGCTGTAGTGTCAACATTTTGAATTTCGGAACATCCAGGTAAGTATTTAGAGTTGAAAGGTCTAGTATGGGTCTCCAGGCTTTGTCCTTTCTGGGGACCAGGAAGAGTCTTGAGTAAAATCCTTGTCCTTGTTCCTGCTGTGGTACTTTTTGAATAGCTCTCATGTCCATGAGGGCTGAAATTTGTTTTTGAGCCTCTGTCCATTGATTTTGTGGCAGGTTTGGCATTCCTTTTAGCCTTGGTAAAGTGTGAAAGTGGAACCTGTAACCTTGAGACACAATATTCAGAACCCATTTGTCTTGGGTGATTGTTTGCCAATTTTGAGAAAAAAGTGCTAGTTCCCCCCACAAGGGAGCTGCCAAAAGGGAAGTGCTTGGCATACGAAGGGGGAAGTCATTGGGACTGTTTCCTGTAAGGTTGAGACTTGTCCTCACCTCCTTTTGGGGTTGAGGTACCCCACTGTCGTTGTCTGTTGGAGCCTTGGGGTTGAGATCTGCCTCTTGGGCATCTGTATCTGCCTCTCTGTGGCCTGTCTGACACTGGAAAGAACCAATTCTTTGTAGGCTAATTTCTGCTAAATCAAGGTGGCTGTACCTGTAAGAAATCCTTGACTGTTTGCAAAGATTTAGCTTTATCCTCCATTTTCTTTAACACCTCTTCTGCCTTAGCACCAAACAAGGTATCATGTTGTAAAGGAGCATCCAATAATTTTGCCTTAACATGATCAGGTAAACTCTGTTCTTTTAACCAAGCATGTCTTCGAATCACAAAACCTGTAACTGCGGCTCTACAAGAGGCCTCCAAAGAATCAAAACCACATTGCAGAGTATGTTTTCCCACCTGTTCAGCTGCATGCAATAAATCCTGCATTTCTTTATAGTCAGGAGCTTCTGAGCTTGCAAGCATTTTCTGTTTTAACTGAGCAATTAAATATTGTTGGCACTTAAGCATGTGAAACTGGCAATTTAAAGCCCTTACTGCTAAAGTTGCAGAAGTGTAAACTTTCTTCCCCCATTTATCCAATGCTCTGGAATCTCTGTCAGAGGGGACTGGATTTTTGCAATGGAAGCCTTAACCCCTTTGGGACCCTGGGAAATAGTTTCTGGGTCAGCAGAAGGGTTTTTATAAAGAAACTTGTGAGAGTCAGGGACTCTATAATACCTATCTGGCTTGGCTGGTGCAGGGGGCAAAGAGTCAGGAGATAAGCTGGATTCAGAGAACACATCATCCACAATATCTAGCACAGGCGGAATAGCCAGGGGCCTGTGTTGAGGCAATAAAAGGAAGTCCCTGAGCCTTTTCTTGGATTCTGAATACTCCTGACTTTCCCAATGGAAATGCTCCCTCATGGTATGTAAAGTTTCCCCAAAAGAATAATCCTCAGGAGGAGAGGCTGAAGGGATAGATTCCTCAGCATCAGAGTCCTCATAGGGGGGTAGAGAGTATCCCTGGTCTGAAGAGGAATCAGAGGAAACGGAAACCTGATCAGAGGAATCATAGTCTGTATCCTGCCTAGGCCTTTTCTCAGGAGGGGGATGGGAACCCCTGATTAGAGTAATGAGGTCTTCGGCCATTTTAAGCATCTGTTTCTTAGGCATGGAGGACTGTCCAGGAGAATGCTGTACTTGCTTCTTTGTCTTTAATGGTGTTTTTGTCTTGGCTGTTGCTTTAATGGTAAGTTGTGAAGGTCTGAACACCCTCAGAAGCCCTAGCCTGCTCAGCGGCTCCGGACCCATCTGAGGGATTAGTTTCCATAGACCCACTACCTTGAGTATCCCGAGGCCTAGTTGTCTCCACATGGGAGTTGGAGGTGGCCTGTGGCTCTGAGGTAGCGGGTTTCAGGGGCTGCGAAAACACCTCACTGAGAACCGGCGAACCGGCGACTGGCCTAGAAGAGGCTTCATCATCGGTTTTGGACCTCGGATGCCTGTCTTTATCCTTGTCTTTGCGTTTTTTAAGAATTGTGGTTGTTCCGACGGCATTGTATAATTGAACCTTCGGCCAAAGTAGTGCAAAGCAAAATCAAAACGTTGTTTTATAGTGCGTTTGTTAAATCTACCACAAAACCGATAACTATTGACGTCATGATCAGGGCCTAGGCATGGAATACAGTAAGAGTGGAAGTCCTTATGAGGTATTTGCTTCCCACAAGAAATACAATTATTAACTTTTTCTGATATCGGTCTGAGGCAAGAAAAAAGTTTCCCCAACGGGGTACTTAGCTTTATTGAAGACTTCGGATCTGAAATTCGACTTCGAAAATCTCAGGAGTTGGCCGACCAGCACTTGCGAACCGCTTTTGCTTCGAGCACCGCGCGGCAAGAAAGACTGAAGAAAATGGCGTCGGATGCATCTTATATACCCCTGGCGCACTGACGTCAGGGAAGAAGTGCCAGCAACCGACACCGGACCAAGACTTTGGAACTCCGGCCAACTGCGGGACCGCCTGATGGCAGGATAACCCAAGTGTAATGACTGCAGCAGTGTAACACGATGAACATCAGAACATGCCGTTAAGAAAGGCATAATTAGTAGAGCATATAAAACATTGTATGTCAACTATAAGAATCAATCAGAGGAGATTAGGAAGGATTGTGAAGAGATTAGATAAGCAATTCACAAAGAAACAATGGAGGGTATATGTATGTCTCCCAAATACGTAAAAAAATCTAGACAATTTAGGATCTTTGCCTGGTAGTGAAGTGTTTACATAGACATTTTTATACCTCAAGCAGACTTCAGAGAATTTTCCTTCAGGTAGACAGCAAATGTTAAGTGGTATGATGGGGAAGAAAGAGGTAACTGGGAACATATTATTTGGGAGTGTAATGAATTGGTAGACTTTAAAGATTCCCTGCAGACTGGTCTTACGGAGATGCTAGGTAAGCAAAATGGAGTAACTGCGGAAATTATTTTTTTTGAGCTATGAAAATAAAATTTCAATTGTCTAGACACAGTAAGGCCTTGCCAAGTCTAATTATGACAACTGATATAAAAGCAATTACTAGAAAATAGAAATCAAAGTCTAAACCAACCTTACTAGAAGTAGCGATAGTAAAAGAGATAAAACATCTGAAACTGGGATCTTTAGAAAAGGGTAGGAGCAAATTACATGGGAAAAATATGAACTGTGGGATCTACACATGCACAGAATGAACTAGGTTTAAAAGAACACAGGATTTGAATGAGCTATGTAATGGTTGACTAACAATGACTGGATATGTTAAACATGATGTGTAATGTCTGCAGCTACAGTTGTTTCGGCATGGTTTGGCATGTATAATATTTGCAAATGAGATTGTGTCACTATGGTTTATTTTTATTTGTGTAAATGTAACAGGGCCTATGTCATGATAACTTAATAAAGATGTTTCTTGTTTAAAAAAAAAAAGAAACAAGGAGAGACTGGGATTTGGGATGCAGGCCTTTAGGGAGAATAACAGTAATCATACTATAAAGTAGCAGAAATTATCCAAAGAACTAAGCCAACACATGAATGGAGAAAGAAGATTCTGCCAATAGCAATGACTGCAATTAGGGATATAGAGAATAGGCAAGAGGGGGATTGAATTTATTGGACAAAACTGGCAAAGGAACCAATGTATTTGGAGTAAATAACTAGAGAGGGAAAGATGACAAAATGGGAAGATGCCAAGAATTTATCTGGACTGCAGGTTAGAGACTGCCTTCACTATCAAGGCTTAATATCAAAGTATAGGCAAAGAGAAAGAAATAGTGGGGTCCTAAACAAAAAACCAGCACTGGTAGAGTTTTTAGTGGAATCAAGAACAGAAGCTGCCATTAAAAAAGGAATAATCAGTACATCAAATAAAATATTGCATGGTAACTATAAGAATCAATCAGGGGAGGTTAGAAAGGATTGGGAAGAGAGATTGGTAAGCAAGTCACAAAGAAACAATGGGAGGATATATTTGTATCTCCCAAACATGCAACAAAATCTAGAAGATTTAGCATTTTTGCTTGGAAATGTTTATATTGATATTTTTGTACCCCAAGTAGACTCCAGAGAATTTGTTGGAGGTGTGAGGTATGAAAGGGAAGAAAGAGGTAATTGGGAACTTATTTTCTGGGAGTGTAAGGAATTGGCAGACTTTAGGGATTCCCTGCAGGATCCACTGTTGGAGATGATGGATGGGCAGATTGGTGTGATGAGGGAGATGATTTTTCTGAGCTATGATACAGAATCATAGTTGCCTAGACATGGTAAGGCCTTGCTGTGTCTAATTATGGTGGCTGCCAAAAAAAGCAATTACTAGAAAACAGAAATCAAAATCTAAACCAACTATACTAGAAGTAGTGACTATAGTAAAAGAGATAAAACAACTGGGATTGAGATCTTTAGAAAATGGGAGGAGCAGACTTCATAAGAAAAATAGGAATTGTGGGAACAATGCATGCAGGGGAGGAATGAGGTTTAACTTTAAAAGAAGGCAGAACTTAAATGAGCTATGTAATGTTTGACTGAAAATGATTGTAGATTACAAGTGATGTATAACGTTTGCAACTGGGAGTGTGTCAGTATGGTTTGTGATGTAAAATGCTTGAAACTATGTTTGTGTCTGTTGTTTGTTTTCATTAATATAAATTTATGATTGCCTATGTTGTAAGTGATGGTTTAATAAAGATGTTTCTTGTTTAAAAAAAGGCAGGAATTTAAAAATTTATGTAATGTTGTTTAGGTTATATGATATACAGTACAGCTATATATGTGAAGTATAATGTTTGTAAACAAGAAGTTATGTACTCACCATAACATTCGATGTATGTAGTCATCTTGCCTCACATTCTTACACGTGGGCTCGAAGCCGAATGTCGGCTCCAACTCGGCCATACTTTTAGCCCAAAGTCTTTCTATTGGCTGGGCTAAGATGGTATCCCATGCTGCACTGCTCTCTATCCCCAGATCTAGTTTGCTGCGAGCACCAGCACTCATTTTCCATGCATAACAACACCTAAGGAAGGAAGAACAAACCAAGAATGAATGGAACTCTAAAACCAGGCCTAACCTCCAGATCCTCCAGAACAGGGGAAGGTGGGGGGTAAGTAAGAATGTGAGGTGAGATGGACTACATACATCAAACATTATGGTGAGTACATAACTTCTTGATGTTATGTAGTCCAATCTCACCTACATTCTTACCCGTGGGACAGCGTCCACATCACCTAAATCCTGGGAGGCTCAGTGGAAAATACTCCTGAGCACTGTGGAACCAAAGGAAGACCTGCCCCTAGATACCACATCTGACTTGTAATGAGTAACAAAGGTGTGAGGAGATGCCCAAGTAGCCGCAGCACAAATATCATCCGCAGACAATCTGGCCTGAAAAGCTGTAGATGTAGATACAGACCCGGTAGAGTGAGCCTTCACTCGGAACGGTAAATCTCTTCCCGCTGAAGTATAAATGAATGAAATACAACTGGAAATTCACCTGGACAACGTGACTTTGGAAACAGGAGACCCAATTCTGTTTTCCAAAAATGAAACCAACAACTGATCAGATTTTCTGAGGTCCTTCGTTCTGTGCAAATAAAATCATAATTGTCTGTGCACATCCAACTGATGAAATTTGAATTCTGCCTTGTTTGAGAACTGAGGAAAACACACTGGCAATTCAATAGATTAGTTAAGGTTACTAACTGACACTACTTTGGGAAGAAAGGAAGGATTCGGTCTGAGAGAAACCCTGTCCTAATGAAAAATCAAATAAGGGTGCTTGATTGATAAAGCTTGAAGCTCCGAAACGCATCTGGCTGACGTGATGGCTACCAAAAGGACAGTCTTCTAAGTTATGAATTTTAAATCACAAGTGGCTGCAGGCTCAAAGGCGGGTGAAGTTAAGACCCTGTAGAACAAAGTTTAAGTCCCAAGGCATAACAGGTTCCGAGACAGGAGGACAAAGCAACAAAGTGCCCTTCGGGAAAGCCTTACAGAGTCCATGTGCCATTAGGCTAGGTTCGTCTGTGACATGAAAGGTACAAATCGCCACCAACTGGACTTTAATGGTTGCGGCAGCTGAATCCTGGTTGAAAAGCATAGAAAGGAACTCCAATACTGACGAGATTGGAGCTGTGTAAGGGTCAATCTTTTTGGCATGTGCCCAGATGGAAAACCTCTTCCATTTGCTGTAATAAATCTTCCTGGTCAAAGGCTTATGAGAGGAAAATAGAATATGAACCACTTCCGGCGAAAATTGGTGAAGCCTAACTAATGACGGAAGTGGAGTAGCCAGGCTGTCAACCGGAGGGTCCGAAGAGAGGGATGGAGCTGCCCTGACATGTGAGTCAGTAAGTCTGGTTGTGGGTCCAGAATCCAAGGAGCATCCATGAGATAGGGCTGGAGAAAGGGGAACCAAATTTGACGAGGCCAGTGTGGAGCAATCAGAATCATTTTGCTTCCCAAGGACTGTGCTTTCTGAATAACCTTTGACAGCAAGGGAACTGGAGGGAAGGCATATAGTAGACCGGAGGGCCAATCATGGACTAGAGCGTCCATGGGTGACTCCCCCTGAGGGGGGGATAAGGGTGAAACAGCTGCTGCATTTGGCATTGAGGGGGCTGGCAAAAAGGTTGCAGCAAGGCTGACCCCACCTGTGGAAGATCTGCTCCGCAACTTGACAGTTCAGGGACCATTCGTGAGGCATCAGAATAGCTCTGCTTAGCCTGTCTGCGATCACACTGGACTTCCCCGGAATGTGCATTGCTACCAGAAAACGTTGGGAAGACACTGCCCACTGCCACACTCACATGACCTCTCTGCAAAGGGGATATGGCTTGGTTCCTCCCTGTTTGTTCAGATACCATACCACTGACATATTGTCTGAGTGGATTGCAATAGTCCCGAGAGGAAGAAAGCTCTGCAACACTAGTAGCACTGCTCTCATCTCCAGGACATTGATATGCAGATGCATCTCGTGCTCTTGCCACATGCCTTGGACTGTCCTGCCTAGATAATGCCCCCCCACCCCATCTGGGAGGCATCCGTGGTCACCGTGGCAACCGGAGGCAAAGGAACGAAGGGCTTTCCCGCACTGAGGTTGTCGGTGTGAAGCCACCAACTGAGATCCTGTTTGCACCTGTCTGTGAGTAGAATAGGGTAAGAAAGTGGAAGACGTTGAAGAGACCACTGGGAGAAGAGTAGCCACTGAAGGAGCCTCATATGTAACCTTGCCAGGGGGACTAACATAATCATAGCAGCCATCGTCCCCAACAATTGGTGGACCAATCGTGCCTTCACTCTTCTCAGAGGGAGCAAGGGGTAAACCTGTTGTTGTAGGACTCTGATTTTTCCTGTGGTAGAAATGCCCGCATGAGGACGGTGTCTAATTCAGCGCCTATTAAAAGTGACATGCTGTGAGGGCAACAAGGCAGATTTTTTCCAGTTCAAGGTGATGCCCAACTGTTGACATAGGTTGATAGTAGCGTCTCTGGTCTGAAGTAGCAGATGCCTGGTGGTGGCAGTAAGGAGCCAGTCGTCCAAGTATGGAAACACTTGGAATCCCTGACGTCTCAAGTGAGCAGTCACCACTGCCATGCATCTGGTAAACACCCTGAGGGCTGTGGTGAGACCAAAGGGCAGGGCTCGAAACTGAAAGTGACTGGCTCCAAGCCGAAAGCGTAGGTGACTTCTGGATGCCCTGTCCATCTTTATGTGGTAGTAAGCATCCTTGAGGTCTATGGAGCACATCCACACTTCTTTTCCCAACAATGGGAGAATAGACTGCAATGTGACCATTCGGAACTTGGACTTTTCCACATAGGTGTTCAATCGACTGAGATCCAAAATGGGTCTCAGGTCCCCTGTCCTTTTTGGCACCAAAAAGAATCTGGAGTAAGTCCCTAATCCTATCTAGTCTGAGGGGACATGTTGGAAGGCTTCTTTTTCTACCAGCTTTGAAACTTCTGAAACTGCGGAATCCCTTTGACTGGGTGGAACATCCGGGATTGTCTTGATTGGAGGGGGATTTGACGAGAAGGGAATGACATATCCTCCGGAAATTATTCATAGAACCCAATGGTCCTGGGTGATATCTTGCCAGGCCTCCGGGTATAATGAGATTCGACCCCCGAATGACCCCCGAATGGCTCCGGAAATGCCTCCCATCAGGAGCGGTGGTAGGGAGAAAGTACAGTTGTGTACACCTACCATAAATGTAGATGTTCGAGTGTCTTCACTGTTGCAGTCATGACTGTAGGGTTCTCCCCTGCCGACAGGCAGTCCTCGGTCGGCCAGAATCCCAAAGTCTGGGTCCGGCGTCGGCTGTTCAACCATGCTCCCTGATGTAAGAGCGCCAGGAGTACAAAGCTGACAGCTGATGCCATCTTCTCCAGTTTTTCTTGCCCCAGATGTCAGGAGTCCCAAAATGATAAAGGTCCCATACCCTTTGCAAATACACCTCAGAAGAATGGTGAAAAAGGAACCACACAAAAGTAAAAATAAGAGGGGACAGGAGGGAGGGAAACCCAGACTGCAACAGTGAAGACACTCGAACATCTACATTTATGGTAGGTGTACACAACTGTACTATGTTCATCGTGTTTCACTGTTGCAGTCATGACTGTAGGGTAGAATCCCAAAGCTGAAAGAAAGGGAGGTGGTCATAAAGAAGAAGGGGCGGCTAAAAGGCCCTGCAAGACTGCAGAGGCAAAGCCTGCCCTAGACTTAGAGTAGAGAGGTAGATTGTAGTGCTTAGAAAAAGTATGCACTGAACTCCAAGTTGCAGCCTCCAAAATGTCTTTGGTAGGAACTCCCCTGAGGAAGGCCACAGAAGTGGCAGCAGCTCTGGTGGAATGAGTCCGTATACTCCCTGGGATTTGCTTTCCATGGTGTGAATAACAAAATCTGATTCCATGAGCAATCCATTTTGAAATGGCTTTACCTTGGGAACTTGAAGCATAAGAAACAAACAATTGTTCTGATTTTCTGATGTCCTTGGTTCTGTTCAGGTAAAAACGTAGTTGTCTGTGTACATCCAAGGAATGTAAGATCCTTTCCCCTTTATTTTGAGGAGTGAGGAAAAAAGTTGGCAAGTGGATAGTTTGATTTAAAGCCACTTTGGAAACCACCTTAGGCATGAAGGTAGGATTAGTCCTCAAAGACACCCTGTCTTGATGAAAAATAATATAAGGTTCCACAGCCATAAGAGCTTGTAACTCTGAAACTCTCCTGGCAGAGGTTAGGGCTAAACATCAGGATAGCTGTCTTCCAAGATAAAAACTTGATGTCAGAAGAGGCAGCAGGCTCAAAAGGAGGCAAGGTTAGTTTTTCCAAAACATAGTTGAGATCCCAAGCAGGAATGGAAGGAGATCTAGGAGGTCTTAAATTCTTAGCTCCTCTGAGAAACTGTCTCATGAGCTGGTGGGAAAAGATTGGAGGGTCTGTATTATAATGAGCAGAAATAGCAGAGACATGTATCTTAATGGAAGAGAAAGAGAGACCCTTATGTAAGAGATCTGTCAAGTAAAGTAAAATTGAATGAATGTTCGGAAGAAGAGGATCAGAATCCTGAGCCTGCATCCAGGAACAAAACCTTTTCCATTTTCCTGCATAAGATTTTCTAGTGCTAGGACGTCTGGCTTCTAAAATGACATCCATAACCTGCTGGGGTAGGAAAGAAGGAATCAAAGGCCCTGGATTAACCAGGCCGCCAGGCTGAGAGTTCTGACATGAGAGTGTAGAACCTGACCCTGATGTTGGGACAGAAGGTTCGGAGACTGAGGTAAAACCCAAGGGGGCTCCAGACATAGGTTTTTTACAGCTGGGTACCAAAACTGTCGAGGCCAATTTGGGGCCAGCAAGATTATCATCTTGGGCTTGTCCTGTTTTATCTTTAATAATACCCGTGGAAGAAGAGGAAGAGGTGGAAAGGCATATCCCAAGAGGTTCCTCCAGCTGAATGATAGGGCATCCACTTTCCAAGCTTCTTTGTGGAAAGTCCTGGTGCAAAACTTCTGTAGTTGATGATTGAGATGAGATGCAAAGAGGTCTATGTGAGGACATCCCCAGACTGCCGTTATCATCCTGAATATTTTGGTGTCCAGCATCCACTCGTGTGGATCTGAAAGGTTTCTGCTCAGACTGTCTGCCAGGAAGTTTTGCTTCCCTGGTAGAAACTGAGCTTGAAGGTCCAGATTGCAAGCTAGAGCTGTGTTCCATAGATCCATGGCTAGTCTGCAAAGGGGGTAGGAATGAGATCCCCCTTGCTTGTTTATGTACCACATAACTGTGGTGTTGTCTGTCCGTATTAGTAGTTGTCCTGGTTGTAGAAGATTCCTGAAGGCCATTAGGGCTTTCTGAATGGCTAGCATTTCCTTTAAATTGATATGCAGGTGCTTCTGATCCTTTGTCCAAAGGCCCTGCAGACAGTTGCCCTGAAAATGGGCTTCCCAAGCATAATCCGACGTGTCCGTGGTTAGAATCTGAGTGGCAGGAGGCAGACAGAAGGGTTTCCCTTTGTTTAGAGTACATGCCCTGGACCACCAAATAAATTCCTTTTGAAGGCAAGGCAGGACGGAGATCAGTATGTCTAAACTGTGGCAATGCTGAGACCATACACTTTTTAGGTACCACTGTATTTTCCTCATGTGTAGTCTTGCATATGGAACGAGAAGGATGCAGGAGGCCATGTAACCCAGAGCCTGCAGGAATCTCCTTGCAGATAGCTGAGTTAAAGTTGCCAAGGTTTTGAAAGTTGAAGCCAGCTGTAATTGTTTTTTGGATGTCAGAAATGCCATCTGGGTTGTGGTGTTTAGAAGAGCACCCAGAAAAGTTATCTGCTGTGATGGTGTCAAATTTGACTTTTTTATGTTTACAGAGAATCCCAGAAACTTGAGGAGGTTTTGTACAAACTCTAAATGCTGGAGTAAGACATCCTTGCTGTCTGCCTGAATTAGACAATTGTCCAGATAAGGGTAAATTTGACTTCCCTTGAGTCTGCAGTAAGCTACTACTGGAGCCAGGCATTTGGTGAAGACCCTGGGTGCAGTAGACAATCCAAAGGGCAGCACAGAGAATTGAAAGTGCCTCGATCCGACCTTGAACCTGAGGTATTTTCTGCGTTCCTGCCTGATGGGAATGTGTAAATATACCTCCTTTAAATCCAAAGTTACCATCCACGCATCTCTGGATAGCATTGGAAGTAACTACTGTAGAGTAAGCATCTTGAATTTTGGAATTTCTAGAAAGGTGTTCAAGACTGACAGATCCAGAATGGGTCTCCATGAGTTTTGCTTCCTGGGGACTAGAAAGAGCCTTGAGTAAAAACCTTGTCCCATCTCTGAAAGTGGAACCAGTTCTATGGCTTTCATAGCCAAAAGAGCTTCCACCTGGTTTAAGGCCTCTGTCCATTGATGTTTTGGAAGGTCTGGCCATCCGCTTGACCTTGGCAGAGTATGAAAATGGAATTTGTAACCTCTTAAAACCACATCCAGAACCCACTTGTCTTGGGTTATATGAGTCCAATTTTGATAAAAAAGAGAGAGTTTTCCTCCGAGAGGGGCTTCCAGGCAAGAAGTTCCTGCAGCCCAACAGAGGGAGTCATTGAGTTTGTTTCCTATGAGTTTGTGACCTATCCTCTCCTCCCCTAGGGGTGGAAGCAGTCCACTGTCTTGGTCTATAAGAAGCTTGTGTTTGAGGCCTTCCTCTGGAACATCTATATCTACCCCTCTGAGGCCAGTCTGAAGTGGGAAAGGACCATTTTTTAGAAGGCCAATTCCTGCTAAATCTTGGTGGCTGTACTTGTAAGAAATCTTTAACTGTTTGCATGGACTTCACCTTATCCTCCATCTTTTTAATCACCTCTTCAGCTTTTGATCCAAACAAAACATTATGCTGAACAGAAGCATCCAATAATTTAGCTTTTACTTGTTCTGGCAAATTTTGTTCTTTTAGCCATGCATGCCTTCTAATGACTGTGCCGGAGGCAGCAGCCCTACAAGAAGCCTCCAAGGAATCAAATCCACAGTGTAAACCATGCTTCCCAACTTGTTCAATGGCATGCAATAAGTCATGTAATTCCTCATCATCTGCACAGGCAGAAATGGAAGTAAGCTTTTGTTTTAAAACAGACAAGAGCAATTGCTGGTATTTCAGCATATGAAACTGACAGTTTAAAGCCCTAATGGACAAAGTAGCAGAAGTGTACACTTTTTTGCCCCATCTTTCTAAAGATCTAGAATCCTTTTCAGTGGGAATGGGGTTTTTGGCAGAAGCGGCCTTAACTCCCTTAGGACCCTGAGAAATGGTTTCAGGGTCAGCAGAAGGGTTCTTGTATAAAAACTGGTGGGAATCAGGAACCCTGTAATATCCATCAGGCTTAACAGGAGCAGGAGGAAAAGAGTCAGGGGTTAAGTTAGCCTCGAAAAAGCATCATCCACAATATCCAAAACAGTAGGAATAGCCAGGGTCTATGTTGGGGGAGAAGAAGAAAATCCCTTAGTCTTTTCTTAGATTCTGAATACTCCTGTCCTTCCCAGTGGAAATGTTCCCTCATTTCATGCAAAGTTTCCCCAAAAGAGAAATCCTCAGGGGGAGAAGCTGAAGGAATGGATTCCTCAGCATCAGAATCCTCATAAGGAGGGAAAGAATATTCCTGGTCAGAAGAAGAAACTGAGGAAACAGAAGCCTGATCAGAGGAATCATAATAAACATCCTGCCTTGGTCTTTTATCTGGAGGGGGATGTGAACCCCTAATCATAGTAAGTAAATCCTCCGCCATCTTGAGTAACTGTTTCTGTGACTTGGGAGCTGGTTCAGAAGAGGCCTGTGTTGCAGTCTTTGATTTAGAAGGAGTCTTTGCCTTTGTCTTTGGCTTTGCCTTTATAAAAAGCTGAGTAGGCCTGAAAACCCCTTCGGAAGCCGGTACCTGCGCAGCGGCTCTGGACCCACCCGAAGGAGCATTGTCCGAAGGTCCTGCAATTGAAATATTTAAAGGCCTGGTTGGCTCCTCATGAGAGTCCGTTTCGGCCATTGGTTCTGAAATGGCCGACGATAGGGGCTGCAAATGCACCTCACTGACGATGGCCGAACCTGAAGCTGGCTCCGCTTGTGCGCTATCATCAGATTTGGACCTCGGAGGCCTGTCTTTATCCCTGCAACGTTTGTGAACTCCGGTAGCCGGAACCATATCCGGCGACATTTTGTAGTTAAAGTGCCTACCGAAGTAATGAAAAGCAAAATCGTACCTTCGTTTAATTGTACGTTGATTGAATCTAGCACAAAACCGACAACTAGCTACATCGTGGTCAGGGCCTAAGCAAGGAATACAGTAAGAATGAAAATCCTTATGAGGTATTTGCTTCCCACATGAAATATAATTATTAACTTTTTCTGACATCGGAGTGGAGCAAGAAAAAAGTTTCCCCAACGAGGTACTTAGCTTTGAGTGGAGAAGAAAGTCTTCGGACTGAAGTTTATCAGAAAAAATCGTCAGGAGTCAGCCGACCGGCACTTGCGAACTGCTATCACCGCACAGCAAGAAAGACTGGAGAAGATGGCGTCGGCTGTCAGCTTTGTAATCCTGGTGCTATGACGTCAGGGAGCATGGTTGAACAGCCGACGCTGGACCCAGACTTTGGGATTCTGGCCGACCGAGGACTGCCTGCCGGCAGGGGAGAACCCTACAGTCATGACTGCAACAGTGAAACACGATGAACATCCACAAAGGAATCGCAGTCTCCCGAGTTGCGAGGTCCTCCTCTGCCCCTAGGGTGGCATCAACTTGAATAACCACCCCTACCCTGCCTCTGGAGGGGGGCTCACCCTGTGCACCAGGAAAACACCTCTGTGATTTCTTGAACCACATCTTTCCACCCCTCTAGGCCTTTGGATAAGGCCTAGAGGGAAGGGAAAAATGGACTCCTACGGCAGACAGAGTTTTTCCGTCTTGCTCACACCTAGTGAGAGTGTCTTTCACCTTGGTTCCGAACAAAGAGGAACCATCAAAAGGGGCGTCGGTGAATGAAGACTTGAAGGCCTACGCGAAATGACAAAGGCGCATCCAGGCCTGCCTCCTAAGAGCGACTCCTGAACTTGCTGCCCTACTCGCTCCCTTGGCTGTGTGGGAGATCAGCCTCATGGAGGAGTTCGCAATAGAATTGAGGGTAGACATCTGAGCGTTGAACTTCTGAGCCACCGCCTCAGAAACTTTACCCATTAGAGTATCTCCAAGCTCCTTTAGGAGATCTCTCTGGAGCCGTGTAAAGTGTGATAAGTAATTCAGTGTCCGCAAAGTAAAGGTCGCTGAAGAAAACGTATGCTTCCCGTACCAGTCCATAGCCCTAGACTCCTTGTTAGGGGGATGGACAGTGGAAGAAGTCTCAGCTAATTCCTTCTGGGTGGCCACTGCCACCACCATGGCATCCTTATCAGGAGGGGCAGACAAAAATTTATTGGGTCTCCTGGGGACTGGTTCCACAGAGTCAGGGGTTTCCCACACCCTTCGACAAACCAGATCCAGAAGCTCGAAGGGTGGAGACACCCAGAAGGCAGACGGCTGAGCACCAAAGGCCTTCAGGAAAACCAACTCATCTTCGGAGGGGGCTTTGGATGGCCAGTCACCTCTTGGCTTCAAAATCTCTAGGATGTCAGAGAAAGAAACATCCTCATAGGATGACTTACGGGACCCCTCCGATTCCTCGAGGTCGGTGTCTGACGTGAGAGACTCATCCTGGGAATCTATGTGTTTCCTCTTGCACGTTTTCTTTCTAGGTGGCTCCTCAGGCAAAAATACTGAAGGGCCCTCAGAAATATGGGAGTCACTCGTGGGGGTACCCTGAGGTCTTGGGGCTCCGCTGTCCAGAGATAGATGGCGATCAGAGACCTGCACCGGTGCTGTAGGGGACAGAGTGACCGAACCGTATGATGCTGCTGACGACCTGGCCAGCGCGCTCCACATGGCCTCAAAAGCTGGTCCTCCCAGATCTGAAGATCGACCAGCCTCCGAAGCAGATACAGGAGTCAGGCTTCCCCGCACCGAAGCACCTAGAGGGAGACTAGGAGCTGAGAGGTGTCCTGAAGCCTCTCCCTCGGGTCCGACCAATGAATCCAGAGTCCTGAACCCCGTGGACGGCACTGACGGGGTCGGAGCTGACATCAGAACCAATAAGCCAGGAGGGGCTGTCAGAACTAACTTAGGGACATCACACGGAGCCGAGCACTCTGGCTCTGAAAGCTGAGATGCGCTCGGAGGAGGAACTATCGATGTAGGTTGAGGGACCGGCTCCAGAGCCGACTGGGTCGGAGCCAAAAACAATTTTGCCACTACCGGTGACTGAAGAAGTTTCTGCACCACTCTATCGACGTCCACATCCGATAAGGTCCTGGAGGATTTGGAGGATAGGGAAGGAGATCGAGGCCTCCTCTCTGAAGGAGACCTGTGAGGAGGAAATACCGGCCTAATGCTAGGCGACCAGCTCCGAACAGGCTCCAAGAAAATTGGAGCCGAAGCAGGTTCCATAACCACTGACACATCCTGCAGCCCCGAAGACAATGGAGCCGAGGATGTCACTGAAGATTTTGCTATTTTGTCCGGCGGCTCCGAGGATACTGATGGAGCCGGGGATCGCTTTTTAGCCTTGGAAGATTTAGCTTTTGATGGACAAGCTTTAAAGCTAGAAGCACTCTCCAAACCCTCTTCAAAGGAGGGTTTCAGAAATCCCTTCAAAATCAATTTGTTCTTCCTTTCCTGAAGAACACACGGGCTAAAGGCATGATGAAAACTACACAATTCCTGAAGGTAAATCTCTCCCAGACAGTACATGCAGAGTGTCTGTCAGTGATGGACATCTTATAACTGCACTTGGAGCACTTTTTAAAGCCTGAGGGCTTATGCTCCTTAGTATCTTTAGACATAGTTACCACAAACACCAAGTAACTAACTCAAAATAAGACCAACGGTTAAACAGCCACAAGCGCGGGAACAAGACATAAACAGTACACCACAAAGACCTCTAACTAAAATGGTCCTTAGACACAAGTTCAAGGGGGAGGACTAATTCCTCTAATTTAAACGGTTTTAGCCCAAGGGAAAAATTTTGCACACAAGGAAAGCAAGGGGACAGACTAGGTCCTCTAACTGAAACGGGCTAGCCCATTGGAAACAGCTAGTGGGATACCACAAGAACACGCTATAAGAGAAAAACACAACTTTTCCACAACACAGTCAAGAAACACACACAAATAGCTATGAAAATAGCTTTTTTTGCAAAAAACTTCTCTGTTATAAAGAAGAAAATGTACTTAGCAACAGTCAATAGCGAGACCACGTCCGAGCTACACGACTGGCAAATGAGATCTGGGAATAGAGAGCAGGGCAGCATGGGATATCATCTTAGCCCAGCCAATAGAAAGACTTCAAGCTAAAAGTATGGCCGAGTCGGAGCCGACATTCGGCTCCGAAACCACGGGTAAGAATGTAGGCGAGATTGGACTACATAACATCTTGAATTTAATACAGTTTGATTACTTTTATATAAATGTAAATTTGCCATGTCACAAGTGATAATTCAATAAAGGTGTTTAAAAAAAGTAATCTTGTTTCAGTGCAGCAGGTGATTGGAAATCAGACTCAAAGGACAGCTTATGTATGTCATGAAAACATGGAAAATCTGGAGAAACAGCAAGCAGCTTAAATCACCTTATAGCAACCAGGACAGCTCTTCAAGGATGAAAGCTGTTTGGTGGCTCACTTAAAATGATTTTTCAACAAATACAGCGAATGTCCAAAACAGATATTCTCTAGACAATATTCATATGAAAGTATTTGTGATGGAGATTCCCTATCAAATCGCAGCAGAAAAGAAATCTGAAACTCATATGCTATAGGCTCCTCTTTCTTTTGTGAATCTGATGAAAGAGGTGAGAAATGTGATCTTTTTCTATTTTTACTAGTAGCCCCCAAACTGAAGGATTAGTGGGCACCAATGAAGACTGCATAGCTTTCTGTAACAAGGCAAACTACTTCTGAAAAAATCCCATGAAAAACTTCAGATGTCCCTGGGACTGATATTAGATCACCAAATATCCACACCTTGTCAGCCTGGGTGCCAGAAGATTGCTTCCAATACACTACTGTTGATTTAATAACATGCATCTGTTCCAAGGACATCAATCTCCTGGACACCTCAAGCACCACTGTTAGAAAATCATGCAATGAGGGAGTGATGCAAACCATACCTCTCAACCTGGAAACATCAAAAATCTGGACAAGGCCCATGAAAAATAGGTACAAATCTGTACACTGATTAATGTAAAATCTGTGTACATAATTACATAACCCCACCCACTCCAATGGAATTGTGGGATACCAACTTTCAAACGCAAACTGAAGAACAGACAACCAAAATATTGCAACAGAGTCCCCTGCAGCCATTCCAATGTCCCATTACCTGGTATTTCGTCCCATTTACCATAAACACTAATGTGTGCATACTGCTTTACTTCTACAATGATTATTTGGATTTTATTTTTATATTTTATAGCACAATGCACAAACACTAATAGATATCTGCTAAACAAAGCACTACTGTCTCACAATAATAATAGACTTGGCATTAAAACTTCTCTGCCCTTGAAACTCACATTCACTGAAACAGCATTGAAACCCATACCACATCCAAAGAAAATGCATCCGGCCAGTGGTGGATAAAGATTACCTTTGGGCTGTTTTCAAATCATAGACCCCTTGCACACACAACAAGAAACATACATGCGTTCCTTGATACATCTTCCTGACTTTATTATATTCCTTGTATAATACAGCACCCTTGTTAGACTTAAGTCAGAGCGCATTTTAAATATATTGTTTGAACATTTTTCCAGTAGGCAATGAAACAAAATGCATGAACCAATAATGACAAAACTGCCCAATTCAGAACATTTCCATCATAAAAGTCTGCTTACACACACACACTGTAATAGATATATATATATATATATATATATATACACACACACACACACACACACACACACACACACACACACATTCCATATTTCTCCGTAATAGAAATTACGAGAGAGAATAAGGCCTAGCATGGTTTTCCAGGGTGGTCATGATATAAGCCCTACCCTAAAAATAAGCCCAGTTAAGACAGTCAACAACACACGACGGATGTGTTGAATTATAAAACAATAATATTATTGACACCTATCGTACTCTGCTCACCATTTTCAGACCATTCAGACGCCCAACTTCTTTTTGCAGAAAGTCATAAGATTCTTTCCTCGGGAGTCCTCCACAATTCTTACTGTAACCCTAATCCTCACTCACACTTGACGTTTGAGATCTTTGGCCCATAAACACTGACAAGTGTACTTTGATTGGTCAAAGTACAGACAATGCACGTAACACATGCGCACTTGATAATGAATGGGTGTGGTTGTGTCTTCTTAACTGTCACCATTTTTGTTGCCACTCCTGTCTCGTAAGTCTTCAATTAACCCCCCCAGACAAGATGAGTGCAAAAAGAAAGAGCTATTCCGTCGAGTACAATAAAGGAATCATGGAGGACTCCCGGGGAATGAATCTGATGGCTTTCTGCAAAGAGAAGAAGTTGGATCTCCAAATGGTCCAAAAATGGCTAGCAGAGTATAACTCTCGGTCAATAGGTGAATGAAGGAAATGCTTAGAAGTGCAAGTGTTGATCAAGTCAGCAACCATTATTTCCTGAGCTGGAAGACATCATCTGTGAATGGATTGCTAACAGGACAGCAAAGGCTTTGGTTGTGCGTAGGGCTGATATTCAAGCATTTGCCCTTGCAATGGCACCACAGCTAAAAATATTCCCAGAAAACTTCAAAGCATCACAACATTGGCTGGATGACTTCCTTCAGCGATATGAACCGTCTCTAAGAAGATTGACAACACTGTTCAAGCTGGAAGATACTGAAGTTATAAAAACGTGCACTTGCATTCAAGTCCTTTGTTGATGGCATCGACTTTTCTAAATACCAACTCTCCAACATGATTGCTATGGATTAAATTGCAGTGTTTATGGGCCATGGATCTCAAACAATAATTGACAAGAGGGGTGCCTCGTCAATCTACATTCCCTCCACTGGTTACGAAAGTGCAAGTGTTACCTGTATTTTGGCAATTCGCCTAGATGGAAAGAAAACCCCACCTCTAATCATTAGTAAGAGCAAGAAAGATAAGATTGAATGCGTTTCAGGCATTTACATTCTTGAAACCGAAAAAGTCTGGTGCACACAAGCAGTTATAAGGAAGTGGGTCGATATAATGCTGCCACTTGTTTTGCGAGGTGGCGAAAGAGGTCTGCTAGTCTGGGATTCAGCCAACACTCACCACACTAAAGATATGAAGAACTTCCTTGCACAGAAAAGAATAGATCAAATAATGATTCCTGCAGGAAAGACTGCCTATCTCCAAACTCTTGATATTGCAATAAACAAGCCATTCAAGGACAATTTGCGCATGGAACTAAATGACTACATCGAAAATAGAATGGATTGAAATCAGTGTGGAAACTTTTGTGAAACCTAGCCTGCAAGAGGTTGTGACTTGGGTAAAGAACTCATGGGATAAAATCACTGACAGCTGTGTTACCAATGCACTATGAACCGGCTACATGGACACGCAGTGCTCTTTTAAGGAGAGCTCTATTGCTGCGCATGACAAATTGAGGCCAATGGTTCTACAGGAAATGGAGTCGCAAGAAATTCAGGATGGAATTCGGGGGTTGGAGACTTATGACAATGTTCCAGAAGAAGATGACATGTATTTGAATAACTTTTCCGTTATCGGGGCAACAGAATGGATTGCTTCTGCTTTCAGCTGCCAGCAAGCTCGTCAGTCTTTTGACTTTACTGTATTAAGATAATGTTTCACTATCAAGGGGTAATTACAAAGTAAGGCCACTAGTTCCCAAACTTCATTTTTATGACTTTCCATCATTCTTCTCTTAGGGTATGGGTAAGGAATAATGAAAGCATCACCACTCAAAAAGTGGCAGTTATTCACCTGTTTTATTCTCCTCCTCCAATACGCATGTATTGAGATTTTTCTGCACTTTCTGTTAAGCATGAAATACTGCACTGCGAAAGCCAAGGTGTAGATATTCTGAAGATGAAATGCTTGTTGCATTGTTTATGTAGAATTCTCACACAACTGTTAACGCGTTACCTAGAACTGTTGCTCAATAATGGAAAAGTACCAAATAAATGTCAATTTGTGTACATAAATATATGAATAAATGTAGATTGTTGTACGGAGGGGGGGATAAATAAGGCATCACCTAATAATAAGCCCTAATGCGTATTTCAGCAGAGGAAAAAGTATAAGATCCCGTCTTATTTTTGGGGAAATGTGTGTGTGTGTGTGTGTGTGTGTGTGTGTGTGTGTGTGTGTGTGTGCGTGTATTATATATAAAATAGAATGACAGTAGTTAAGCCATATGCGTCTTGCACAGCTTCTCTGGGGGTGGGGGGGGACAACAAAAGGCCAAAAACCAGGGACATATTTTTAACATGGTTTGCATAATTTTGGAAAGTTGCTAGAATAAAATGTGGTGTCACCACCATGCATTTCACTGCCAAGTCTTGAACCCAGGACCCTGTGAACTACAGTCAGAGCAACATACCACTATGCCAAATCATCAGTTTCCTGAAAGACAGGAAGACTGAAACTTAAATGGCTATCATTTAGTGAATTCAATTCTTACCATAGCTCTCAACCTCTTAGCACAAAAAACCTGGACAAAGCCAATAATGGGGGAATACAGCCCCAAAATATGAACTAATTTCAAATACGGATCGTATAAACTTAGGAAATTGCTAGAATAAAAGGTTTTGTGTTACCATTTATT
Source organism: Protopterus annectens (assembly GCF_019279795.1). Classification (NCBI taxonomy): domain Eukaryota; kingdom Metazoa; phylum Chordata; order Ceratodontiformes; family Protopteridae; genus Protopterus; species Protopterus annectens. The sequence goes on from NC_056751.1 coordinate 825,963,161, forward strand.
TTCTGAAGAATATGAAGTCTGAAAATGAAATGCCTGTCACTATTTAGTAACCTCAATCCTTCAGTGAATTGCCACAAAAATCCTGAAAACAAAAATATGAGGCATAAATTCACAAGTGGTGGTGGCTAGGGACTTTAGGCTCTTTTTACCTCTACCCAAGGTACAGGGTTTGAGCCCAAGTACCTCTAGCCACCAGGTGTATTCACTTGAGGGCATTTGCACACAACACACACACACCACTCTGTAGCAGGTTCCATAAAAGAAGATAGCTAAAGCAAATAAACTCCGTAGCAGGTTCCGTAAAAGCAAATAACTCTGTTTACAAAGAAAATACCTTAAGCTGAAGTTCCTCCATTCCAGCTCCGTGCAGTTCATAACAGAAGAAAATAAATCAGTCCTCCATCGTTTCCTGCCCACTTCGTGCAGTTCACAAGCAGCCACTCAGGAATCATGGCACCCCATTATTTGGACCCGAAAACTCTGTAAAAACTGAGTAATTCGGTACAGTTGGGAGGTATGACGGAAACATAGAGAAGTCTACAGAGTTGTAGATCCCAAAGCTTCTACATTTTGTTCCACCCAAACATATTACAAAAATATCTGCTGCAGAAAACTTTGTTTTCAGAAATCTGGAAACTTCCATCAGGCACCATGTTTAAAACCAAGACAAGTAAGTGAACAGCCTGCCATAAAGCCGCTTCCTCTCTCAGAACTTCTTTTTCAAGCAGTGAGGTGGGAAGAACAGGAGGAACTGGACATCATACCTAATTGTAGAACAATAAATCTCTGCACCCAGTAGTTACAAAAGAAGCTATTCCACTCAACAACACCAGAATGATTTCTTCAATTATCACTGCCTGCCCCCTCTACACTATCTGACAATGGTCCCAATATTCTAAATGTCTAATATTTCTCTGAAAGGAAGGTCACATTCTTCTCTTTTTCTTTAGAAGACCTTTCTTTGACAATTGTTTAGATTTATAAATACCAGTTATCTTTCTTTGATTTCACTTACAATTGTTCAGATAGGTCTATTGAATTTCTGGGCATGTTAGTGAATAGAGATTTGACTGGAAAAATAAATGCCAATATATTTATACAGTCATGTAAGAAGAGTATCATCCTGCATAGATCGAGTATGCCCCCTAAACACATCCATAAGAACATCCTAAAAATGACAATTTCTTTGAGTTTCTACATTGAACAATAATGACATTTTCTGTGAAAGAGTATAATAGCTTTCAGATAATTTTTTGAACAGAGGGTACTCTGCCAGTGAAATGTACACCTAATGAAGTAGTTTCTGTTGCAAAGCCATTTTTTATAGAAAAAGAAGTTAGAGACGTGAACAATGCGGTGTTGCACCAAACAGATGGAGCAACACTAGAGTTAATGTAACATACTCCAGTGACATCAATATAGTTTATGATACTATTGAAAAACTGGCCAATTTTAATGGGTGATAAGACCTTTCAGAACATCTTAAGGACATCACCGAAGTTCTCTTTCACGAACAATAGATGTTTAAAACAGCAACTGTGTTACAGTCAGTATCGCAAGGCTAATTTATTTACAGACCATATAGATACTTTTTCCTGCTATTCTTGTAGTGCATGTAAATGTATTTCTTCTACCCAAAAGTTTATGCATCCAAACTCTGGACGTACTTTTGACTAAGTTTTATGCAGATTGTAAAAGTGTAAATCTAGTTTATTTAGAGCAGTGTTGTGCATGTCGGACGTTTTATGCAGGAAAACAAATTGCACACTGAAAGAATGTGTTTTAGAGCATGCTTATGATACGAGTGAATTAAAATGTCTAATGCTCTAGTGAGGTTGGGTTCTACACATTATTTTAAACTTGCTGTGTTAGAATTGTTAGCAGTGGATTTATGGGGAAATGATCTTGTAAATAGAACAGAATATGCTGAGTTACTATGGACTTTGCAGTTACAAGCAGATAGAGGCTCTGGTTTAAATTATACTGTTTCTTTAAATCCAGTGTTGAAATCGCACACCTTACATCATTAGCATAACTTGTGGTTTGTATTTAAACTGTGAATGTTTTCTGTTTTGTAATGGTCTGAAGAAGCGTCTTGTGGCTAACCCATTTCACTAAGCTATTAAATGTTCTGTTTCATTTTAAATGAGCCATGCTTGGTTGTTTTGCTTCTACTTTTATGCTAATCGTTTTAGATTTCACAGTTACTATAAGAGTAAGATCAAATAGCAGGAATTAAAGCTATTAACCTAGTACACTCTAAGACTATACATTTCTAGCTCTTCTTGAACCAATGCTGCATTATTAAACCACAAAGTAATTTATGTAGATGCTGGTAGGAGAAGGATTCTTAGGTTAAGTACTATGCAAGCCTACCAAAAAAAAACCCTATTCAAAAGTTCACTCCAGCAGCAAGGAGGGCAAAATGAGAGGGAGAAAAACAAATTAAATAAAGATGTTTTCCTTTTTAGCAAGTAATGCACATTGGCACAGTGAGTATCTGTCAGGGAGCATGATAAACACCATAACGCCAGGGTTATGAAGCTCACTGGATAAATCAGTTAGACTCAAATATTTTTTTTGATTTGAAAATTGTTTATATAGCTGAAAAACTGGTATTCATTGTGCCTCCAAGTAGGTTGCAAGTCCATTAAGCAAGCCAGCACTATTACACAATTTCTACATAGCTCTATTAAAAACTGTCTTTCGGCTTTTCCCGGTTAGGGGTCACCACAGCATATCTCCGGTCCGCTAATGTTTGGCAGTGAATTTTTATGGTGTCAAGTTGCCAGCCAGGCACCCAACCTTCAAAGAAGGCGCACCCACACACTCACCTGCATGGCTTTAAATTCACTCTACTGCAGGGAAGATATGCAGACCCCACAGAGAAAGCACTCCAGCTGAGAATCGAACTGGAGAACCTCTTGGTGTGAGGCAGCAATGCTAACCGCTGCACCACCGCGGCCTCTACATAGTTCTATTAGTGACAAATTACAGGTTGCTACATAGTTCTATCAGCAACCTGTAATTTGTCAACCCATTATTTATTTTTTATTAATATCAGTCTCAAGCATCTCAGTGATATCGTAAAGTCAGACACTGCACACGTGCACAAAAAAGAAAGCATATGCAAGTCCATTCTTTAATTTTGTTTCTTTATGTGCTTAAATCTAAGTCCAGTACAAAATATGAGTGAATCTAAAGCACAAGAAAATAAATCAAACTACTGCAATAAACCAAGAATTATTTAAGCACACTCGGTATATAAATTATTAAAAATACACAATGAAACATAAAATAACATAAAAATGATTCATATTGTTATTTAAACAACGGAAGTGAAACTCCTTGCCAGCCAAGTTAAATGCCGACAGTGAAAAATTCAGAGTTAAGTCCTTATGCTAAGTAAATCAGCAGGACCACTTACAGTCAAAATTTTAAATTACTGCCTCACTGTACCATCAAAGTTCCAAAATATTGAAGGCTATCAAAAGAGCCATGGGAGTTCACAAAGACTGCACTGGAAGATCAATTGTAGGGAAAAAAAATCCAGCAATTCTTGAAAGCTGCAACCCCTTAACATGGTTAGCACAATGTCAGGCAATATTATATTACTCCCAGGATAAAATTCAGCAAAGTTGTTCAAAAGCCATACTTATAGCCAAACAGTTCAAAATACTGCAAGCAATCCCATTTCAAAAAAAACAGTCGCACGCAGTCCTAAAAAAAATAGCAAAAACCTCTGCTGCTGCAGCCTAGAAATGTTATTAAACAAACTCAGCACTGAAACAGCATTCATAACATCAGCTATAGCAAAAATCCCAAGTCCAATGACATTTTTGAAATCTCTACAACCGTACATGCTTTAGCAAAGGTCAGAAGCATAAAATAGAAAATATTCAGAGTGAAAAAGCTAAAATAAAATGGCAAATCTGACCAATGTCGATCTAGGCAGCAATTGTGCTGCCACCTTGAGCTAGCCCATGACAATGATAGGGGGAGTTCTCAAACGCTCAATGGACTATAGCTATTCTTTCTCTACAGCTATCAACAATTCCTTCAAATTGCAAGGAAACTAATAACAAGGAACTGGAAAACTGATAATATCCCCTCCTTTAATGAATTTAGAAACATCGCTTCAGAAGTTAGTCATTTGGAGAGTATTACAATAAGAACAAGAAGCACAAGAATCACTTCCTCATACAATTCAAGGAAAGGACTAAGTGAACTTTTAAACAAACAATGATTGTTTGATGGCAGTATATGTAAATATTCATACATATTTAATTGTGTGTTAGTAAATAGTTGTTTTACTAGTTGTTTATACGTTTTTTTCTCCTTTATTGACAAGAACATTATTTCATGTTCTACTACGTTTGATATTAACATAGTTATTTCATTGTTAATGACCTTTTTATTGTTGTTAATTTGAAATCCTAATAAAAAAAATATCAGAATAAAAAAAATTCCTTCAAATTAACGTTTACACTCCAATCTAGTCACCTTTCTTTCCTTGAAACTCAATGAATGATTTTGTTAAAAATGCAGATTTTTGCCATGTACCACAAACCAACAATGTACATGAATTTTCTGCTCTCACGACCACAGGGAAATATTTAATCAGGCTCCCACCTCAGGCATTTAGGCCAGCCTCAAAAGGATTTAGGGGTCCAACACATGCCAGATCCCCATTACTAACCAACAGCGTAGTATGTGTGATTTATACTATCATATGTCAGCAAAACATTAAAATCTAAGTGGGTAGATTAAAGTAAACATACTTCTTATTCGGCTCAACTTTCATTAAACTCATTTGCTAAAAGATTATTACAGTTTCATGCCATTTCAAAGAAAGAAGCCCAGTACATATTACTAAACAGCAATAAAATGAAGTGGTTACTAGGTACCATTAAAGGACCTCTAGCAATACAGCAATGATCTAAGGTTGTACTATTGGTGATAGCCAGGGTGCCGACTGAAATCTGAGAGCAACGTGTAAATTACAGAAAGCATATGAATTCTGAGACTGCATTATCTTGGATTATCCCCTTAGTCTGTGATCAGAGGTACAGGAGTTTATATGCATCAGAGGGAAGGGCAGTGAGCCTCACACATCACTTGTGCAGGTGCAGCTCCTCTAGCAAAAATATTTTAAAAATATTACAGCGCATTTCAAAATTTGCTTTTCTTTTTGGCAGAATCATATTTAAATTTTTTTATAGTCCTGGGAATCCCATTATCAGGTCTCAGTGTCTGATAAGGAGCAGATAGCCAAGCAAACAGAAACAAGCCGTTGTATGCACTTCCCATTTTGGAGATATAAAAAATAAAAAATGAGTGCATTAAGCAATGAGGAACAGTTGCCTTTAGCTAGTTGAGAAATCACCTGCTATACTCCCTCCTTCAGAATAAAGAAATGAAGGAGCCATACATGATAAATTACAGCTCTGAAGGTAGACTGCATCTTTTTTTCATTTGGTCCTTAAAGTGTTTTAAGTTTGCAGATACTGTTGCATTTATAATCTGAGAAACAAAAGCACATTCTTTTAAACTGTTGAGCTGACAACATTTAGCTTCTCAGACAACACCCAGTTACTACAAATACAGATCAGTACACTGCGGTGGTGGTGCTGCGGTAGCGTTGTCACCTCACAGTAAGATGTTGTCCTGTTCGATTCTCAGCTAGAGCGTCTTCTGTGTGGAGACATGCGTGAATGGGTGTACCTTCGTTGAAGGTTGTGCGTCAGGGCCGGCAACTTGGCACGTAAAAATCTACTGCCAATTATTAGCGGACCAGAGTTCCGCTGTGGTGACCCCTAACTTGGAAAAGCCGAAAGACACAACAACAACTACAAATACAGATCAGTCTTCAGTGTTGCTGCACTTACCAGACTTGGGCATTGAAACATGCTGGACATAAGCAGTAGAGCCATCCTCCAGCTGAATCACTTGTCCATCCACAAATTTTCCACCTGAGAAACAGAGAGAACATACATTAGGCACATGAACTTGAGAAACAAACAGGAGATGTGCTAGGCAGATGATCACAAAATCCTAGCCAATTCTAGCAACAGTCTATCCCTGAACAGCCTACAAAAACAATGCTTCATTTACGCATAAGCATCTGTTTCAGGAACATTATTAATCCTAAACAAAATTACTCAGTATGATATACAAATACACAGCTTCTGTTTTTTATAGAAAACTAGAATATCAAAATGTAATACATTACTTCACAACAGCAGGTAGTCAGCTTGTTTGTCACCAACCTGGTGGCAAAAACTACTAGCATAATGTATTGCAATCATTAGCTGAAAACACCATCAAAACCAGCAAGTAATTAGTATACATCAAGCACAGTAAACCTACTTCTTACTTTGTTTGCTTTAGTGATTGTACAAATTATCTATCTCCCTTGTGACTTTCTCAGACATCCAATCACCCCAATTTCACTACTCTGTGCCTGCAATATTTGAAATACAAAAGTATTAGGGCTTGAGACTTTATGCAAAATTTGAATGATGAAAGTTCTGACTTACCATAACTGCTGACAGACTGACAGTCACACAACATGCATAACCTTAAGTAAATCCCATTTTTGCAAATGTAATACAATGCCCATCAGTACAGTTCCTTACTGAACCTTGCAATGAAAGCACAGTTGTGCAAGTCCTACTTACTTGTAACAGTTGATGCTACAAATCCACACTGCCTCAGTGAGTCATATGGGTTCTGTGGCACCTACACTGACAGCTTTCAAGAGCTCAGAATCCCCTCCTTTGACTCTCTGTGATAATGGATTAGCTAAGCCCCCTCCATCAGAAGAAGCCTATCCCCTGACACACAAAATCAGTTAATCAGGTTTTTAGTGTCAAGTAGGAAGAACCAAGAAGGAGCAGAAGCAAGAATCACCTGAAATTAACTAACTCACAGCCACAAATAACCAAAGCCAAACAGCAATGTAACAAGGCTAAATATCACTGCATTACATATAAAATAAGGAGAGTGGTGGGTGGGTGCTACCACTGAGGCAGTGTGAAATTCAAACATTACTGATACATGTAAGTAGGACTTGCACAACTGGACTATGTTCATCATTTACACTGCCCCAGTGGCATATGGGTAGATTCCTAAAGCTTACCTTACTTGGGAAGAGGGAGGATAACGATTCAGGACAGCCTGAAGAATGGTCCTCAGGAATCCTGCTCTGGAACTTAAGAAAGAACCCAGCTTGTAGTGCTTTGTAAAGGCATGAACAGACAACCAGGTTGCTGTCACTAGAATTCTTCTAGAGTCCACTCTTTTCCAATATACCACTGAAGAGGATAAAACTCTGGTGGAATGTGCCTTTGCCATACCTGTAATATATTTACCTTGGTGGAAATACAAAAACAGCAGCAGGGGGACAACCAATTAGCAAGCTTTGCTTACAGACAGGTTGACCCTTTTTAGCCCCAAAATAGGAAATAAACAGTTGTTTGGGGGCTTAGTTCTGCCAAGATAGTACCTAAGCTGCCTGTGCACATCCAAGGTATGCAGAATCTTCTCTCACTTGTTATACACAGAAAACTAGGAGATTGAGACTGATGGCTTGATTCAGGGTAAATTCAGAAACAACTCTGAAATAAGGATTAGTGTGCAGAACAATCCTGTCCTTGTGGAAAATCTGATAAGGTTGGCCAACCGTGACAGCTTGCAGCTGAGAGACTCATCTTGCAGATGTCAGGGCAATAAGCAAAACAGTTTTCAAAGTGATGCCCAATACACTAATCATATGTGACTCAATAGTGACGCACACAGACGTCCCACTCACTAGGCTGAATAAGGAGAAGGTAACAGTCAGCTGTCTATCAGGTGCCAGAATCTGACACACAACACACGCATTCAGGTCACTCCACAACAAGCACAAGTAAGACTCTGCCATTGTCCATGTGGGAATGAAGGACCTGAGATGCACCTCCCTGGACTACATGAAAAGACACATGGTGGAGCTTGCGGATTATGTGGCTCAAACAAGTATGAACCTAGTCCTGAGCAGTATCCTACTGTCACCCAGAATGATACCACAGTACAAACAAAAAATGATTGACTTCAACAATTGGCTAAGTTTCTGGTGTCATTCTAAGGGGATCCAGTATCTGTCTGCTTGGGATGACATGATTGATGGACTTCGATGCTTTGCCAGAGATGGCCTACATCTGTCACCCCTGGGCTTCCGGGTACTGGCTAAGGCTGCATCTGTCACCCCTGGGCTTCCGGGTACTGGCTAAGGCGCTTGCCACCTCTATAGTGCCTTTTTTAGGCGGTGTTCCAAAGGATAATTACCACCGTAACAGCTATAAATAAATGAAATCTGAGGGTTATGCTGCTCAATGCTAGAAGTCTAAATCTCAAGATGCACTCGTTCGAAGCACTCCTCAAAATGGAGACCTGGTTCAAAGCGGCGGAAAGCACCCTTGCGCTACCAGGCTATAACTCATTCCACATCTTTCGGCCCTGAAACATGGACTGTAGCTTCAAAGACAGTGGTGTCTCCATATTCATAAAGGATATGCACACCTCCAGACGAGTAGCCCAGCGTAACACATCTTAGATACTTCAGGTACAACTAACATTGGGTAAGATGGCAATTCAGGTCATAGCCTGCTATAGGTCCCCAACCATGTTCCAAGACTCTCACTCCACATTTCTAAGCACCCTGGAATCTATCAAGGTACAACCCAACACTCTCATAATAGAAGACTTCAACTACCCCTCCATCAACTGGGAAAACTACTCAAGCACCAATACACTGGCCCAACGCTTCCTGGAATTCATCAGTCCCAATGTCCTAGACCAGCTCATTCTGACCCCACTAGAGGAAGCAACATCCTTGGCCTGGTTATTACTAACATGGGTGACCGTTGCTCTACACCAGTAGTCAATCCCCCCCCCAGTCAGATCCGACCATAAACTAATCACCATGGAAATCCACATCTCACCCACACCCTCCGCAAAGGTAACCACCTTGAAATACTTCTCCAAAGCTGACTTTGGGTTCCTAAAAACAGAGGTGACTAACTTCACGGCACCCATGCCAATGGGAAATAGCTGCATGACTGCTGAATCATACACCAATGCACTGTATGAACATGTACATAAATGCATGGAACTAGCCATACCCAACAGAACCAAGACACTCTCCTCCAAAAAAAGGAAGCCAATCTGGTGGTCCCCTGCCATTAATAAACTCTACAACAGAAGGAAGAAACTATTGCAGAAAAAGGTGAAGTCCCAAGACTGGAAAAACTCCCTTATTAGCCTCAACAAAAAGTTGAGATCTCTCATCAAATCCTCTAAAGCCAACTATGAAGGCAGAATAGTGGCAGACACTAAAAATAATCACAAAGCCTTCTATAGTTATATCAAGAACCGCCATGGCAATACCCAGATTTGCTCTGAGTTACAGCACAATGGTACCTTCTATACTGAGCCAACAGATATTGCCAACATACTGGCTGACAGATTCAGTGCCAACTTTACCCTTCTCCCCACCAAAGGACCAATCACAATACCGGAAGAATGCCAGGCACCCAGCATTACTGCAGCAAAGGTTAAAGCTGCGTTGTCCAAGGCCAAGAATACAGCTTCCATGGGACTCAATAATATCCCTGGCTGTGTTCTACATGAACTGCAAAGCGAACTAGCACCACATCTGTCTGCCCTGTTCAGTCACATCCTCACCTCAGGCTTTGTCCCTACCGAATGGCGCAATGCTACAGTCATCCCTCTCCATAAAGGGGGAGCAAATACATACCCTGGGAAGTATAGCCCCATTAGCCTGACAAGTCTGATATATAAAGCTATGGAGTACATCATCATGGGCCTAATTAACAAAGATACAGGAAAGCTCCAAACTCTAGACCCCACGCAACTTGGCTTTATGAAAGGGAGATCATGGCTGCTCAACCTGGTTGACTTCTTTGAGTCAGTCACCAGGGCTGTGGATGAAGGTAAGGCAGTGCATACAGCCTACCTCAATCTGGCCAAGGCCATTGATACCATTCCTCACTTGAGAATTATTGATAAACTCATCAAACTAGGCATCAACCCCTATATCACTAGGTGGGTTGCAAATTGGCTCACAGATAGAACACACAGCATCGGTCCAGAGTCCTCTCCTGTTTGGCATCTACTTCTCAGAAGTCGAGGCCAACACAAAGGGACTCTCTGGCTGACCAGGTTTGCAGACGACTGCAAGCTGGTAGCCATTATTAACTCCCTAAGTGATGCAGACATCTTACAGAAAGGACTCACTGAGACCAATGACTGGTGTTGAAACCATGGCCTTAAGCTTAATGCCAAAACATGTGTTGTCATCCCCTTTGCTAAAAACTCAGTTCCCATTAATTACCACATCGATGGGAGCCCACTGAATACTGAAGGCATTATAAGAGATCTGGGGACGCAGGTTGACAGCAACCTCTCCTTCGACCACCACATTGCCACTGTGGTCAGAAAGTCCCTCTATGTGGCACATCTCATTACCAAGGGTTTTGCATCCAGGAAAAAAGAGGTCATCATCTCTCTCTGCTCTTACCTCATTAGATCAGTCATGGAGTATAATGCCCCATTTGGCATGTACCTCACTAGACACCTGCAACAGCTGAAGAGGCCACAGAAGTACCTCATGAAGAGGATCAGTGCACACTTTCACCAAGCACTACCACTTACTTCTCTACTCTAAATCCAGAGCAGGCTTTGCCACTGCAGTTCTGCAGGGCTTGATAGCCTCTCCAAATCCAATTTAGACCCAGCCACCCAACCTCAGCTTTGGGATTCTACCCAAGTGTCCTACACGGACAGACTTAAAAGACTCCAACTATTCTCTCTCTCATATCACGGTGATCTTTGCCTGACTTATAAAGCCATCTCTGACCCAGCTCTGTTAGAAATGCTACCTCTAAAGAAATCCCAATCCCTCCACACCACATGCTTCAGAGACCTCAACCTCATTACCACAATCAACAGAACATGCTGGAGGAACAGGTTCCTCACCCAGAGACTGCCCATGCTATGGAATCGACTTCCCATACATGTCAAGCAGAGCACCTCACTGTCCCTCTTCAAGAGAAATCTTGATGAGTGGATGGGTAATAGAAAATTCACCCCGGGGATCACTCCAGTGCTCTACTTGACAGAGGCACTGGGAACTAAAGTTGGCCTGCATGATGCCAATGCACTTCTATAGACTAGGCTTGTAAAGGCTCCAGGGCCATTAGCCTAGTACACATCTATGAACCTATGAGCTTCAAATCAGCCTGAAAGGCACATTCAAAAGGAAAGGAGGCCAATTTTTCAAGAACAAAGTTGAGATCCCTAGGAGGGGGAATTTGTTTCGAGGGGGTCTCAAATACAAAACTCCTTACATAAACTATATGACCACAAAAAGAGATGAAAGATAGTAATGTATGGGCAGACAAGCGGAGATAGCCACAAGATGCACCTAGATAGATGCATAAGATAAGCCACCATTGAGTAGCTCAGACAAATATTTTAACACCAGAGACTAAACGCCATACTGGGCAGAGTGATATCAGTTAGATAGCACCTAGAAAACCTATTCCACTTGTGAACATAAAATTTTCTAGTTGTAGATTTTCTTGACTCCTTCAATACCTGCCACATATCCTCATGGAACAAGTGCTTAAAAGGTATCAAGATAGAATCGTCCAGGCTGTCAGAAGCAATTGCTCTAAGTTGGATTGCACAAGTGTGAGAAAGCTTGTAGTTATTGCCCTTGGCCAATTCCATAATGGTGAACCAACTTTACCTGAACCAAAAGGGAGTCAACCACAATGATGTTTGGTAATTCTTTGGATATCGGTCGAAAGGGTGGAACTGCATAAAAGAGAATGAGAATTCTTGTATCATTGCTGCAAAGATGTCTCAAATAGAATTTTTCCAAATGTCTGATTTAAAGGAGGAAAACAGAATTATTTATCATAGTACCCACATCTGGACAAAACCCAGGCAGACTTCTGTGCTAAGTTCCCACTCATAAGGGTCTGCCTGGGATCTGCTTGGGATCTGTTTATACTTGTCAGCCACTGGGTTTTGCTCCAAAAGGATGTATGATACCAGAAGCATCAAATAATGCTGTAAGGCTAGCTCCCAGCCCATCATTATCAATCAGCGAAGGGGGTATAAAGTACAGTTGTGTACCTACCATAAATGTAGATGTTCGAGTGTATTCACTGTTGCAGTCATTACACTTGGGTTATCCTGCTGGCAGGTGACCCACAGTCGGCCCGAGTTCCAAAGTCTTGGTCCGGCATCGGTTGCTGTCGCCTCTTCCTTGACGTCAGTGCGCCAGGGGTATAAAAGTTGCAACCAACGCCATTTTCTTCAGTTTTTCTTGCCCCAGATGTCAGGTGCCCCCAGATAGGAAGGCTGGAAAGATAAAATTATGCCAAAAAACATGCATATATTACTATAAATATTTCCTTCATCTACAAGCAAATACACCACATAGGTAGTATAGAGATGAGAAGTACAGAAAAGTCCCAGCAATGAAAAAAGGGGGATGGTGGGTGGGTAACCTGGACTGCAACAGTGAATACACTCAAACATCTACATTTATGGTAGGTACACAACTGTACTATGTTCATCGTGTTTCACTGTTGCAGTCATTACACTTGGGTAGAATCCCAAAGCTGAGGTTGGGTGGCTGTGTCTAAATTGGATTTGGAGAGGCTATCAAGCCCTGCAGAACTGCAGTGGCAAAGCCTGCTCTGGATTTAGAGTAGAGAAGTAAGTGGTAGTGCTTGGTGAAAGTGTGCACTGAGCTCCAGGTTGCAGCTTCTAAAATGTCTTTGGTTGGTACTCCTCTGAGGAAAGCTGCTGAAGTGGCTGCTGCTCTGGTAGAATGAGGCCTAATGCCCTTAGGCACTGATTTGTCATGGTGTGCATAACAGAAGCAGATGCAGTGTCCTATCCATTTCGAGATTGGCTGCTTTGTAATAGGCTTTCCTTGTGATCCTGCAGCATATGCTACAAACAGTTGCTCAGTTGTTCTGAAAGCTTTTGTTTTGTCCAAGTAGAATCATAGCTGTCTGTGTATATCTAAAGCGTGCAGAAGTCTCTCCCCTTTATTCTGGGGATTTGGGTAAAAAGTAGGCAAATGAATGGTTTGGTTCAAGGCCACATTGGAGACCACTTTTGGTATGAATGTTGGGTTTGTCCTAAGAGAAACCCTGTCCTGATGAAAAATGAGGAAAGATTCCACAGCCATTAATGCCTGTAACTCTGAGACTCTTCTTGCTGAAGTTATTGCTAGGAGCAGAGCAGTTTTCCATGACAAGAATTTTAGATCAGCTGTGCTGGCTGGTTCAAAAGGAGGCAGTGTGAGTTTTTCTAAAACAAAATTGAGGTCCAAAGTAGGTACTGGTGCTCTCCTTGGGTGTCTTATATTTTTTGTCCCTCTGAGGTTCTGTCATAGTAGAGGATGTGAAAAAATAGTATTGTAATGAGCTGAAATGGCAGAGGCATGGATTTTAATAGATGAGAAAGATAAGCCTTTGTCCAGCATCTCAGTTAGGTATTGTAAAATCTAAGGTATATTAGGGACAAGTGGTTCGAGCCCTTGTGCCTGGTTCCAAGCACAGAATCTCTTCCATTTTTCTGCATAAGATTTCCTAGTGCTGGGCCTCCTGGCTTCTAAAATGACATCCATAACAGCTTTAGAGAGAGGTGCAGTCTGAGTGGCTACATTATCTGCCATGCTGCCAGGTTTAAGGTTCTGAGTTGACTGTGCAGAATCTGGTTGTTTAGTTGTGTCAGAAGATGAGGAATTTGAGGTAGAAGCCAAGCTGGGCCTTGAGACAAGCTCTTTAGGATTGGGTACCAGTGCTGGCGTGGCCAGTCTGGGGCAATCAGGATCATTTTTGGCCTTTCTTGTCTGACTTTTAGTAGCACATTGGTAAGAAGAGGCATCAGAGGGAAGGCATAGACTGTCAGGCCTTTCCAGCTGAATGATAGAGAATCCACTTTCCATGCTTGAGAGTGATAAGTTCTTGTGCAAAATTTCTGTATTTGGTAATTGTGAGGGGAGGCAAAAAGATCTATGTCTAGGCGTCCCCATTTCCTCGTTATCATGCTGAACACTTTGTGGATTTAGCTTCCATTCATGAGGATCCATGAGATTTCTGCTTAGTTTGTCTGCCAGTGTATTTTTTGTTCCTAGCAGGAATTGTGCCTGCAAATGTACTTGATAGGTCAGTGCTGTGTTCTACAAAGTCATGGCTTGTCTGCATAGGGGGTAGGAATGTGTGCCCCCTTTCTTGTTTATGTACCACATAACTGTGGTATTGTCCATCTTTATTAATAGTTGTCCTGGATGTATTAGGTCCTTGAAAGCTGTCAGGGCATTCTGTACAGCTAGCATCTCTTTTAGATTGATGTGAAGATGCATTTGTTCCTTGGGCCACGTGCCCTGAATACATTTTCCTGCCATATGTGCCCCCCAGGCATAATCCGATGCATCCGTTGTTATTGTCTGCCTGGCTGTCGGTAAGGTGAAAGGCTGTCCCTTGTTGTGGTGACAGGCCTGGGACCACCATCGAAACTCCTGTTGTAGGCAGGGAATTAGAGTTAGGATTGTCTCCAGGCTGTGACAATGCTGAGTCCAAACACTTTTTAGATACCACTGTAGTTTCCTCATATGCAGTTTTGCATATGGAATTAGTAGAATGCAGGATGCCATGAAGCCCAGGGCCTGCAGAATTTTTCTTGCAGGGAGCTGGGTTTTTGTTGCCATCATTTGAAAGTAATGAGTCAGTTGCCTTTGTTTGTCTGGCATGAGATAAGCCATCTGGGCAGTTGTATTTAAGCTTGCACCCAGGAATATTATTTCTTGAGAGGGCAGTAGTTTTGATTTCTTTTCGTTTACTGTGTACCCTAGGCAAATTAGCAATCTTTTTACAAATGCCAGATGCTTTAGAAGAATGTCCTTGCTCTCTGTATGAATAAGGCAGTCGTACAAGTAGGGATATATTTGAATTACATTTTGTCTGCAAAATGCAATTACTGGTGCCAGGCATTTTGTGAAGACCCTGGGCGCAGTAGATAAGCCAAAGGGCAGTGCAGAGAATTGGTAATGCATTGAGCCTGCTATGAATCTGAGGTATCTTCTGCAAGATTGTCTGATTGGGACATGCAGGTATGCCTCCTTGAGGTCCAAAGTAACTAGCCAAGCCTTCTTGCCCAGCATGGGCAGAAGTTGCTGTAGTGTTAACATTTTGAATTTTGGAACATCCAGGAAAGTATTTAGGATTGACAGGTCCAGTACTGGTCTCCAGGTTTTGTCCTTTCTGGGTACTAAGAAAAGTCTTGAGTAAAATCCTTGTCCCTGTTCTTGTTGTGGAACTTTTTGAATAGCTCCCATGTCCATAAGAGCAGCAATCTGTTTTTGTGCCTCTGCACAATGGTTTTGTGGCAGGTCTGGCATACCTTTTGGTTTTGGAAGCGTGTGGAAGTGGAACCTGTAACCCTGAGAAACAATATTCAGCACCCATTGGTCCTGGGTGATCATGTACCAATTTTTTTGAGAAAAGTGCTAGCTTTCCCCCTAGGGGTGCTGTCAAAAGGTAAGTGCTTGGCATTTGTAGAGGGAAGTCATTGGGACTGTTTCCTATAAGGCTGTGATTTGTCTTCCCCTCCTTTGGGGGCTGAAGCACCCCATTGTTTAGGTCTGTAGGAGCCTTGGGGCTGAGATCTGCCTCTTGGGTGTCTGTATCTGCCTCTTGGGCATCTGTATCTGCCTCTTTGTGGCCTGACACTGGAAAGGACCAATTTTCTGAATGCCAGTTTCTGCTAAATCTAGGTGGTTGAACCTGCAAGAAATCTTTCACTGTCTGCATTGACTTTGCTTTATCCTCCATTTTCTTTAACACCTCTTCTGCCTCAACATCGAACAAAGTATCATGCTGTAATGGATCATCCAATAATTTTACTTTAACATGGTCAGGTAAACTTTGTTCTTTCAACCAAGCATGCCTTCGAATAACGGAGCCTGCGTAACCAGTAACTGCGGCTCTACAAGATGCCTCTAATGAATCAAAACCACATTGCAGAGTATGTTTTCCCACTTATTCAACTGCATGCAATAAATCCTGCATTTCCTTACTGTCAGGACTTTCTGTATTTGAAAACATTTTCTGTTTTAACAATGACATGAGGTACTGTTGATATTTAAGCATGTGAAACTGGCAGTTTAAAGCTCTTACAGCTAAAGTAGCAGAAGTGTAAACTTTTTTCCCCCATCTGTCCACAGCTCTGGAATCCCTATCCGAGAGGACAGGATTTTTAGCAGTGGAAGCCTTAACCCCTTTAGGACCCTGAGAAATTATTTCTGGGTCTGCAGCGGGGTTTTTGTAAATAAATTTATGAGAGTCAGGGACCCTGCAGTACCTGTCTGGCTTGACTGGTGCAGGGAGTAAAAAATCAGGAGACAGACTGGATTCAAAAAAACATCATCGACAATATCAAGTACAGGGGGGATAGCCAGGGGCCTGTGCTGAGGCAATAAAAGGAAGTCTCTGAGCCTTTTCTTGGATTCTGAATAATCCTGGCTCTCCCAATGGAAATGCTCCCTCATGGTGTGCAGGGTTTCCCCAAAAGAATAATCCTCAGGCGGAGAGGCTGAAGGTATGGACTCTTCTGCATCAGAGTCCTCATAGGGAGGGAGAGAATATCCCTGATCAGAAGAGGAATCAGAGGAAATGGAAACCTGGTCAGAGGAATCATAGTCAGTGTCTTGCCTAGGCCCTTTGTCAGGAGGGGGATGGGAACCCCTGATTAAAGTAATTAGGTCTTCGGCCATTTTAAGCATCTGTTTCTTTGGCATGGATGACTGTTCTGGAGAATGCTGTACTTGTTTCCTTGTCTTTAATGGTGTTTTTGACTTTGCCTTTGCTGCTGTAGTGTGCTTAATTGTAAGCTGTGAAGGTCTGAAAACACCCTCAGAAATCAATGCCTGCTCACCGGCTCCGAACTCATCTGAAAGAAAAGTTTCCGTAGGCCCAATACCTTGAGTTTCCAAAGGCCTCGGTGACTCCACTTGGCTGTCGGTTACGGCCTGTGGCTGTGAGGTAGCGGGTGTCAGGGGCTGCGAAAGCACCTCACTGAGAACCGGCGAACCGGCGACTGGCCTAGAAGAGGCTTCTTCAGTTTTGGACCTCGGATGCCTGTTCTTTTCTTTGTCTTTGCGTTTTTTATAAATTCCAGTCATTGGTTGTTCCGACGGCATTATGTAATTAAACCTTCGGCCAAAATAATGTAAAGCAAAATCAAACCGATGTTTAATGGTGCATTTATTGAATCTAGCACACAACTGACAACTAGTAACGTCGTGGTCAGGGCCCAGGCAAGGAATACAGTAAGAGTGAAAGTCCTTATGAGGTATTTGCTTCCCACAAGGAATACAATTATTAACTTTTACTGACATCGGAAGGAGCAAGAAAAAGTTTCCCCAACGGGGTACTTAGCTTTATTGAAGACTTCAAAAATCTCAGGAGTCGGCTGACTGGCACTTGCGAACTGCTTTTGCTTCGGGCACCGCGCGGCAAGAAAGACTGAAGAAAATGGCGTCGGTTGCAACTTTTATGCCCCTGGCACATTTACGTCAGGGAAGAGGCGACAGCAACCGACTTTGGAACTCGGGCCGACTACGGGTGGCCTGCAAGCAGGATAACCCAAGTGTAATGACTGCAACAGTAAAACACAATGAACATCCTTGCACCCCCTTGTTTGTTCAGGCACCATATGACTGTTAGGTTGTCTTCTTCTTCTTTTGGCTTTTCCCGGTTAAGGGTCACCACAGTGGATCACCTGTCCACTCATGATTGGCAGTGGAGTTTTATGGTGTCGAGTTGCCAGCCCGGCGCCCAACCTTCCACAGAAGGAACACACACACGCACTCACACCTAGGGCCAATTTAGAGTGTCCAATCCACCTACAGCATGTCTTTAGGATGTGGGAGGAAAACGGAGGACCCGGAGGAAACCCATGTGACCACAGGGAGGACATGCAGACTCCGCACAGAAGGCACGCCAGCCAAGGACTGTTAGGTTGTCTATGACCAATAAAACAGGACCCACTGAAAATAAATGGTGAAGAACTTTTTTTAAAGTCTTTATTACTGCAAACATTTCTTTTGATGTTTATTTGCTTAGCAGAATCCAATTGTACTAGAACTCAGATGGACACTGTTCCCCATGCAAAATCTGATGAGTTCATATGGACTGACTGAACTGGGGTCTGGAGGGAGAAAGGCAATTCTGGATTGAGAGTTATCTGATCTCTCCTCCACTGTAACTCTCATTTAAAAAAATCCACCATTGGTACCTGGAACTCCAAGGGAAGCAGGTGCTGGGCCCAACAATTTTTAAGTACCATGGGCGGGGTCCAACAATTTCTTTAAGTATCACTGAATCTTTCTCATGTGGAGTCTGGCCAGTGGTGTCATGAAGATCACTGATGCCAGAGGCAGAGTCTTGAAGACAGAAATCCCTGAAAATGTTTTGAACAAATCAATACAATCAATTTGTCTTCTGGTAGAAAGGCCATACATTTTTTGTGTCCATCCTACACCCCTGGAAAACAATTAATTGTGAGGGCATGATACAGAACAACTTGAGGCTGGGAGTAATTGGAATGTGATGATAAGCATCCTACAGATGTAAAATCACCATGGAACAGTGGCCCGGAAGGAGGGGTAGGACCATCAGCATGGTAGGCATTTTGAGTGTGGGTACTTTCAGATGCCATGATTCACAGCATCCATTCCTTCATCCAGTATTTAGGCATGACAAATCTAACACTGGTTTCCACTTAGCCCCTTTTTGGATACCAAAAAGATTCTGGTGTAAAATCCTTTTCCTTTTTGTGGTGCAGGAATTAGTTTTATAACCCTGCTTGCAACTTACGAAG
Source organism: Protopterus annectens (assembly GCF_019279795.1). Lineage (NCBI taxonomy): Eukaryota > Metazoa > Chordata > Ceratodontiformes > Protopteridae > Protopterus > Protopterus annectens. The sequence continues at coordinate 825,982,130 of NC_056751.1, forward strand.
GAGTACTGGAGAGAAAGTACAGTTGTGTAAAATCTTACCATAAGACTAGATGCTGCAGTATTCCTAACAGAAGGGATCTCCTGCCAAGGATAGCCCAACATCCAGCCAGTATACAAAAGCCTTTAATATTTACAGGTGCCATACATCACATGTACTCTCCTTACGCAAGGCATATTGCATAAAGGTGGTGATGTACGGACACACATACTCAGAAATGAAAAAGACCCAGGAGGAACAGTATGCCCCTGGGGACAAGGAAAGAAATGTGCATCCAAAAGGAGAAAAGAGAGAAGAACCCCTCAGTCAGGAGGGGGAAAAACAACAGACTAGAGCACGGGGGCAGAAGGAAGGGAGCAAATATTGCAACAGTGAAGAGAAGAACATCTACTGGTATGGCAAAATTTTACACCACTGTACTATGTCCTTCCATATCACTGTTGCAGTATTCCTAACAGAAGGGATCTCCTGTCAAGGATAACCCAGCCCAACATCCAGCTAGAATACCAAAGCCTTTAGTATTACAGATGCCATACATCACAAGTACACTCGACACACAAGGGGTGGGGCATAAAGGTGATGTACAGACATACACATTCAGAACTGAAAAATCCCCAGGAGCAACAGAATGCCCCTAGGGACAAGGAAGGTCATGTGCATCCAGAAGGAGAAAATAGAGAAGAACCCCTCAGTCAGGAGGGCAAGTAGAACAGGCTACAACAGGGAGGAGCGAATACTGCAACAGTGAAGAGAAGGGCAGGTACTGTTATGGTAAGATTTTAGACAACTGTACTAATGTCCTTCCATATCAATGTTGCAGTAATTTCTAACAGAAGGCAGAGTACAAAAGCTCAAGAGGAAACTTGTGAGGAGAGAGGCACTGAAGAGCTCTCTAAAAACCCATGCAGGATAGCCTTGGCAAAGCCAGATCTAGCCTTGGAAATAACATCCAACATGTAAATGATTAAGGATGTTAGTGGATTCCAGCCACCTGAAAATAAAGCACCAGAGGAAACAAGAGTCCAGTAGAATAAGCTTTTATTGAAGAGGAAACGCATTTACTATGAAAAGAATAACAAAAAGAACTGGCTTTAGAAATCCGGGATGAGATGGTTTGCTTACAAACAGCCAAACCCAAAGACCTTGCATGAAAGGTAACAAAAAGCAGCTCAGATTTACAAATATCCCTAGTTTTACCAAAATAATCTATCCAAGGTGTGAAGAACCTTCTCACTGGCAGACTGCAGAGAAGGGAAAAGGGAAGAAGGGTGATGAATAGACTGACTAAGAGACAACTCACTGACTACCTTGGGCATAAAAGAAGGCTTAGTACAAATACACCCTGTCTCTATGAAAAAATAAAAAAGGAGGAAAAGGCTAAAAGAACAGTCTTCTAACTAAAACTTTGTAGAAGCTGACGCAGCTAGCTCAAAAGGAGCCCGAGTCAATTTTTCAAAAACAAAACCGAGGTCACAGGAGGGCAGAACAGGCTTCCTGGGAGGCTTGATATGAAGCATGCCTTTAAGAAATTGTTTGACCTCAAATCTAGAGGCCAAAGGAAGAATGAAGGGCAGACCAGCAGAATTTGCTTATGGGTGATCTTTAACCTAAAAATATGCTAACCCAGCATGAAGCAGATCACACAAATGAGATAGAACCATAGGAACCTGCACAGATAAGGGGTCCTGGTTTTGAGAGAGGCACCAGACAGAAAATCTTTTCCATTTGGACAAGTATAATTTCCCAACCTTCTGCAGGACCTGAAGCATTTCCTCAGAATAGAGGTGCCTAAAGGGGATCAAAACCCTATCACCCACAGCGTCAGTTGAAGAGTGGACAAGTGAAGATGGATAAGACACCCCTTGTCTTGTGTGAGAAGATCCAGTGAGGTAACTTGTGGTGATTTTCCCTGGCCAAGCGAGAAGAAGGGAGAACCAGTGCTGTCCTGGCCAAAAGGTAGTCACCAGTAAGATTATGGGAGATTCCCAATTAACTTTGTGCAAGACTGTCAGCAGCACAGGAAGGGGAGGGAAGGTATATAGAAACATCCCGTTCTAAGGAAAAGACGGAGAATCCACTTTCCAAGCCAGAGAACTTGGAACTGTGGAACATAATAGAGGACGTATTCTGTTCAGAGGGGAGGCAAAAAGATCTACCTGAGGAATACCCCACTGGTTGATAATGTCAAGAAACACATCTCTGTGAAGCATCCATTTGTGACAATGTGTGCTGGACGTGCTCAAAGTCTGCCACCAGGGTATGCTCTGAGGGAATGTAAACTGCCTGAAGTCACCTGATACTGGATAGCTATCCTAGACCTGAAGAGCTAGTCTGCAAAGATAGAACCTTGTACCCCCTTGCTTACTATCATACATCACTGTGGTGTTGTCTATGAACATCTTGAGGGGTCTGGAATGAAAAAGGGAATAAAACGCCTGAAGACCAAGAAGCAAGACCCTCATCTCCTTTATAGTGATGTTGTCTGACATCTAATGAGGAGGCCAGAAACTCTGAACCTTGAGAGAGCTGAAGGAGGCCACCATCCTCTGTCTGAAGTATCTGTAAAGAGCTCTTAAGTCGGGGCCGGGGCTTAGAAAGGAAGCCCTGGATTGAGAGAGGATGATAAATCCACCAATGAAGCTCAAGCTTGAGACAAAGGAGGAAAGGGATTTGAAGTCCACGGGGTGACGATGTTGATGCTACACTAACCCAAAGTACCACTGTAGCTTTCTCATATGCAGCCTAGCCAGAAGAAGCATTGGAATGATGGAAACCATGAACCTGACAACCCTGAGAAAAGTCCCTGGTTGTGACTGACTCCAGAGGAAGAAGAGACTGGAAAAAGGCAATAAGAGACAGGGCTTTGGGGGCAAGCAGAGATGCCAGCATGGGAATGGTCTGGATCCTGCAACCAAGGAAAACATGATCCTGAGAAGGGGTCATAGATGATTTTTGAAAGTTTATGGTGAATCTCAGATGCTGCAACAAAGAAATAGTAAACTGGAGACCCTGAAGCAGAGCCTCTGGGGAGGAAGCTTGAATGCGCAGATTGCCCAATTAAGAAAAAAGCTGAATTCTTCTCATCCTGCAAAAAACAATGACAGGAGTAAGGCATTTGGTGAATACCCTTAGTGCAGTAGAGAGGCCAAAGGGCAAAGCAAAGAACTGAAACTGCAAGGAAGAAACAGAGAAATGTAAAAATGTGCTGAAAATGGGATGGCTGGGTAAATAGAGGTAGACATCCCAGAGATCCAGAGAGACCAAAAGAGCCTGGGGGGGGATAAGGTTTGAAGAGACAACATCCAAAAAGAAGGAGTCTTGAGAAAGGTGTTGAGCTGGGGGAGATCCAAACTTGGTCTCCAGGTGCCTTCCTTCCTGGGAGCCAAAAAATATTCTGGAATAAAACCACTTCACTACCTCGGACAGGGGTACAGTCTGAATGGTGCCCTGAGTCAAAACAGAATGAAGTATGCTGTTCCCAAGGAGGTTGAGAGATGCCCAAAAGGGAGGTAAGGATTTCCAAACCATGAAATACCGCTGATGAATAACAGAGAGAACTCAAGTCTGGTGTGATTCTCAACCAGTTTGGGAGGTACAGAGAAAGAGGAAGGGATAAAGGGACTTGACTGAGAGAAAGGGGAAGCAAATTATTAAATAGAACATGGCTTGTCCTGAAAGGAAGGTTTCTGGGAAGTAGGAGTCTGAGTAGACTTAGCAGGAGTCTAACACCTTTTTTACTTTTAGGCAGAGGGCGAGACTGCCTGTGGGCAAAAGCAGATTTGGAAGAGTAATTCCTCTGAAACTAGGGAATAGCAGAAACAAAAATATGTTTCAACTTATGAAAGGTCTTGCCCTTATCCTGAAGGGACTGAAAAAGTTCACCAGCAGCAGTACCAAAAAGATTATTACTGAACAAAGCAGCATCTAACAATTTGGTCCTAATGTCATCAGGAAGAACATAAAGATGAAGCTATGAGTAGTGCTTCATAACAGAACTAAATGCAGCAGCCCTGGAGAAAACATCAGATGCACTTAACAGAATGGCGGACAACTTGAGAAGTGGAACCCAAAAGGGAAAGGGCAGAGGCCTTCCCCTCAGAGTCGGAAAGATCAGAAATAACCTGGAAAACCTGAGGAAGGAGGGCCAGAACATACCTTGTCTTATGAATCTGGTAGTTAGTGGCCCTAGAGATAAGGTAGCAGCAACATAAACCTACTTGCCCAGCTGCACCATGGCCATACTATCCTTATCAGAAGAAAGTAACTTGGTAGAGGGCAAGAGGCTGGAGGTCTTGTCCAAAGAGACAGATACTACAGAAGGATCATCAGAAGGGCATTTATACAATACTTTACATTCATCAGGCACACTGTAAAATCTGTCAGGTTTCGTGGGGGCTGGAGGCAGAGAATCAGGGGCTACAGAAGCTAAGCTGCAGAAAATGTATTCAGGAGGACAGCCAGAACAGGGGAACAGCAGAAGGCTTGGGAGACTCCATCTGGAGGAGCTCATAGTATCTCTTCTGGATATCAGTAACTTAAGGGCAATCCCACTTAAGAATTCCATCATATGGGTAACAGTGTCCCCAAAGCAGAGTTCTTCTAAAGGGGAATCTGGGCTAATAGAATCTTCTTCCTCTGAACCATAGCCCAAGGGGGAAGGGGATTTGAGAAGAGTAGGCTAAATACTCTTCCCTCGAATCCTGATCTCAATCAGAGGAATCCAACTCCTTTGGTCTTTTAGAAGGAGTGGAATACCAGGGAGAGAAAGGCACAGGCATCCTTTGAGGAGGCTTTAAAGCATTAAACAACCCCTGAGTAAAATCCTGCCATTCATGTTGGGGACCCCTAACTGCAGGGGAAATAGCTTGGTTTTCTGTTTCTTTTTCTGCAGGACATCTGCACAAACCACACTGGGAGGTTCGGACCCATGGCGGCACTCAATAAGCATAGTAGAGCTCCTCCCCTCACTAAAATCTGCAGAATCCCCCTCAGTTCCTCAGAAATAATCAGCTGAAGTTCCCCCTCTGGAGCAGACATTTGCAAAGTCTCTTGAGGATGTGTGAGACGTCATATCCATGCTGGCCTCCGATGGGGTTTCAGCAGATGAAGCCAAAGGAATGACACGGCAATCCTCTGGGCTTTCACTATTCTTGAGAGAGATGTCCAGGGGAGACCGGACAGCAGCCATATCATACCCAAGTTTCTTGGCCGACAGCTGCCTCTCCTGATGGAAAGACTGTACCATAACACCTTGAGCCAACAACTTGAGAAGTTTTTTTCCAAGGTAAATAGATAGGGAGGAGAAACAACCATGTAGGGTCTTGGGGACAAAAGCTTGGCAGATAGAACACTGTGTATGTTCATGAGAAGCACCCAAACTAAAGAGGCACTGGTTGTGATGTTATTTATGGGGAATCTGCCTCCTACAATGACATTTTCCCTTTCTGGATGACATGAAATCATTCAATACTAAAATAAAAAGAAGTTAAGGAGAAACCCCAACAGGGTACTTATCTGAAAAACGTCTTGGTAACCAGCACAGAAGAAAAATGCTCAGACCGATGATGCAATGACAGCATTTGGACTAGTGGCAAAGAAGTTCTGAATGTGTGCATCTGTATATCACCTTATAACCTAACCCTTGTATGGTAAGTGTACATGTGACGTACAGCGCCTCTAAATACTAAAGGCTTTGGTATACTGGCTGGACATTGGGCTATCCTTGGCAGGGGTTCCCCTCTGTTATATCGCAACAATGACATGAAAGAACATCATATATGTCCAGTTTAATGGGTATAGAGAATTTCCCTGAAGGGAGGAAGATTTCTGCCCACTGCTAAGAGTATTCTCACTGAATTATTCTCAGCGCCCACTTTTCAGAAACTATCTGTGGACAGGCTGCTCGTTTGAGAAAGGCTGGGGGGAGAGGATAGCAGTGGAGGGACAGGAAGTATGGACAAGATGCCCTGAGTCATGGCATAGTCTTTCTTTAGTAGAGGAATGAACTATTTGGGAAAAGAACCTGTTTTTTGGAAGAATTAACCTCCTGTATTTTTGTCTTGACACCCTGACTCTTGTTAGGCTGTGATTTTTATTTATTCTGTCCTTTGAAGTTGAATGCCCTGTTATGAGGAGAACCTAGAAATATGAATCATTCTAGATATCCCATGCATCAGTTTACTTCTAACATCCCACTGATAGAGAATCTGGGAAGCAGCAGGGCCAAACACAGATTCAGAACTTGGAGCATTCAAAATCTCATGTTTTAAATCCTCAGAAAAATTATGGTTATGTAACCAAGCATACCTTTTCAATACAACAGTAGCAGTTGCATTTCTAGAAACAGTGTCTGCACTTTCCAAGGCACTCATCAAAGCATGTTTCAAAACCTGAGTCACAATCAGGGTTGCCAGACGTTCAATTTGAGCGGGATTGTCCTAGGATCAGCAGCCCGATCCAGAGTCTCGCACTGCCGGTTTAAATCCCAGAGAAACCGCCCTCTGCTTTTTTTTTTTTTTTTTTTTTTTTTTTTATTGGCCCGTATACCGGCATACAGGCCAATCAAAAATCGCTAAACACAGAGCTATTTGTGTTTAATGCGGAACTGCTTGATGGGTTTTTTTTTTTGGTCGTCACTAAGCATGAAAGACCTTTTTTTTTTGGTCCTCACTTTGTCCCTACCCAGCCACTCGGAACTCTGGCCACAATAAAAGCAGTTGCATTTCTAGAAATAGTGTCTGCACCTTCTAAGACACTCCTCAAAGCGTGTTTCAAAACCCGAGTCACTTTAGAAACAATCTCATTCATAAAACACATCTGTTCATCAGGCAAATATGCAGCAAAGTCATCTAAGCTACAAGCACATTGCAAAATACATTTCCACATGAAGCCCTGATAATTTAAAATTCTAAAGACTAAATTACTAGACTGAGCCAAGTATTTTCCAGAGACTCTAACCACTTGCCAATTTTATCCAGCAGTGAAGGGTTAGAAGCAGCCCAGGCATGCTTTTAGAGTTGGCAGCTATAGAAACCACAGCTGAGTCAGCTGACAACAGAGGAAAGAGCGTTGCAAGATCATAGTACGTCTTATATTTCCTCAAAGCCTTTTTAGGAACTGTTTCACTAGCCAAAGGGGCTTTACATGCAGTTTTATAGACATCTTCTAAGGCCAGTAACAGAGAAGGAACAGACAAAATATTTGGAATCTCATCTTCATAAACTCATAAATTCTGCCAATCTTTAGTTTAGCTCTAGATCGCTTTCAGTGAAATACACTGCTAAGACCTAGCATCTGTAGAAAGGTAAACACTTGCTTAAGTTTTTGAGCTTGTTCACCTTCCGAAGAATCAGACTGGATGGACTTACGTGTGTTCACTACTGTCTGCATTTAGAGTCCCCATCAAAATCTTCTCTACAGAAGATAGCCCCATAGTCATTCTTAATAGAATCATAGTCTCTGAGAATTGCTAACTATAAAACACACATAGCTAAAGAAACCACATCAGTCCTATACATGGTAATAGCTTAATTGTTTGTCATGTGCTGAAGTCTCTGTTTTTTCTTACATTGAACTACACCAGAGGACAAAATATCTGGGGCCCAGAGTGTTATGTCTGGCAAGGGATCTCTTAGCCCAAACCTCTCCTGCTCCTAAAAGGCTTGGTTCTCCCATACCTGAATAAGGTACTGGAATAGCTCCACATGAAGTGTCTTACTCCTGTACCATATGGCGCTGTGGGCTCACACCAGACGGTGATAGGGAAAAAGGTAAGTGGTCTATGGTCCGGCTTAAGGCAACAGCCTATTTACAAACTGTAGGCCGCAACAAATTTTTGGTTATTTGTTTCTTTTTAGGTGCAAATGCATTTGATATGGGGAGGAGCACTTCAGGATCCATCAAGTCAGAGGAAAAAAACACCAGTCAAAATAATACATGGACAATATTAAGGGCTGACTAAGAGCAGCAATAACAGAAAATATAAACTATGTTCCCACACAGTACATAGGGCTAAAGTTCATAAAATATAGCAGAAACTGTTTAAACTATGCAAGGCCTTGACCTACAATCTACACAGTGTAGCAAACAGCAACATACACAGTCACAGTACAAAGTAAAATTCACTTGCAAATTCAAATATATACCCTTAAATCAAACAGAAACCCTTTAAAGCAGCAATAAATAAGCACTGACTTGCAAATAAAGTAATTTGTGGTAAAATCACAATTTATTGATAAAAACAGATACATCTCTGTTAACCCAGCAGTAAATAACATATAAATGAAGAAAAAGTGGAAGAAATGCAACATCAACATTTTCCTGTCAAAACTTCCAAATGAAGCAGATAAACAACAGAAACAAGAGGCCTAGTGTTCAACTGACACAACATAACTTCAGCTTTTAGGTACAAGTTTTAGAACACTTTAGAAAAGCCCCATAGCTGCTTAAAAGCATTATTAAGCATACAAACAACACAGTAACAAATTAGAATTTCCAGAGGGATTAATAGTAGCAAATAGCAAGAATATTAAAATAAAAAGTTAACACACACGCGCGCGCGTGTGTGTGTATAGAATATATTTTAAATAAAACAGAAAATCCATTATATAGTATAATATAGTTCCAAAGTGAATAAGAAACTTATCTACCTTCCCTCCTGCACTAAGAATTGGAAACCTATCTGCCTGGTCTTTAAGGACCCCTTCCATTAAATGTTCAGCCACTCCAGCATCAACCCAAAGAAACCTGCTGCCCTAGCAAATTTTCCAGGTTCCAAAGTGAATAAGAAAGTATGTTCTTCCCTAGACCTAAATGATAAGCTGAACCTTTTTGCAATTATCTAGTGTTGTATATATTTTAGTGACCGAGCCAGGAATCCAGCAGCCATACCCCTCCCTACCCCTTAAAAACTGACCTTCTCTTCACTGACTACTGTCTAAGCCATCTCTATCTGGTATCTCTGCCACAGCTACCTATTGCTGTACCCTACTCTTTGTCCACTAGGTGGCACTCTAACCTTAGGCTTGTGCTGTGCTGTATCCTTTACCCCACTTTTCCCATACTTTATCTCTGACTACTTTCCAATCTTCCTGCTGTATTACACTATTCTTCAGGACTTTTTTCCCCCTCCATCCAGCTATACTTCTATCATTTTTCACTCTATCCCTCAACTACCAAATAGTTGCATTATCACACCCTACTCACCTGTAAATACCAAGAGTGCCTCAGGAAATCTGCTACACACACATTGTCTCTGCAGAATCTTCCTTCTCCTGCTTGGATTCCTGTTAGGTCCTCCTCCTTACTTAAATCTCTGCACTCATTTACCCCTTTCATAGCTGCATTGTAGGTCTCTTACATGCCCATGCCTTTCCTCTCTCTCACTCATCTGACACGATAAATGAAATAGATGTTAAGTATTAACACTAATGTTTTACTATTGGGTACTCCACATTGCTTACTCTCACTACTAGAGTCTATGCCCCTCCATGATCTACCTGTCCGCCTTTTTTCCTGTCTCCTCCTCTTCCCACCTCATACCCTGCCCAAAGAGCATTTAGTTGGGAAGCCCTATGTGGCGCCATCTTTATAATTCCTGCTTTTGCCCTAGCTGCTGTGAGCCCCTGGCCCTGGAGGAACTCTTCTACTGTAAGTTACATTAATGTTTTAATTAAAAATGAGGATGATAATGGTTCTCCAAGCTGATATTTGTTGAACTGTACTATCCTATGTCTGCAATATTGTGTGAAAGGATTTATATTAAGTGTATTTGCAACAACTGCTTATGGTTGCATGCATACTAAACGGCTATCTAGGATTAAGTGCCTGCCACGTGGGTGTTTAACACGCCACTCTGCTCGTTGTGAGAACTACGCATTTCTCTCAATGTCTGTAGAATTAAGTTCTTCTGTTATTGCTCTTTGGAGGAGCTGCTGATTATTTAGTGGCATTAAGCTTGGTTGACAAATCTATTTATTGAGCCCAGGTGTATATCATATGGTCTTAACTCCTTCTGATCCCTTGTAGTTGTATTTTATATTTTAGAGTGATAGCGTTCTCTAGCCGTTTGCCGACAACTCTCTTTCAGCAACTGAACTACTTTGTAAGCATTTTGCAGTGATTCCCTAGTTTTTCTGGTCGGTATACCGTGTCCAAACGCTAGAACAGTCTGTCGTCTGTAGCGACCGACTACAAATATCAGCGTTAACTCTCTTTCAGCAACTGAACTAGTTTGTAGGTATTTTACAGTGATTACCCAGCTTTCTGGTCAGTAATCCATTTCTGAACGCTAAAACAGTCTGTCGTTTGTAGCGATCGGCTTTAGATACAGCACTTTCCAAAGGTCTGGCTATAACACTGATGGGGGAGTGGTTATTATTCTGCTTATAGAGCATTTTTTGTCTATTGTTAATCAGGAGTGCACACTTATTTCTGTATTTACTGTGTGTATCCTATTTTTGTTGTCATATCTTGGAAACTGGGAAATTTTATGACCGGTGCTCTGCTGGTACCTTCCTAAAAAGGGAAATAGTTAATACCCACCCTTCTGAAAAGTAATAAGCCTACTAACTGAAACTAAAAAGCCTACTAATTAAACCAAATGTAGCTGAAATGTAAAGAAGCCTATTAATTGAACCTTGACCGTTCAGGGTTTCTGTAGGGATAGATTAAGTCAAATATTGGGATAAACAGAATACTACTAGTCCCATTTGTAAAGTGAGCAAGCGGTTTGGGCTTGGAGCAGACGGCAAAGCTCTTAGTGGATGAAAAATTCTAGTGGCCGTTACTTGCACCCCGTCTTGTTGAATATCTGCCTAAATCATGTTAATTACTTTCAGTATGGCCTCTTAGGGTTTGTGTAATTTTGGGCTTGTTGTATTTCACTACTTGTCTACTTACCTCACTGTTCCATAATACTGACTAATTTTTGTTACCTGCTTTGTTTTCTCTACCCGCTCCATTCACCCTGCGGGCTCACTTCCCACCCCCAATTCCCACACACCCCCAGTGCTCCTACATTTATACTTATCAAACCACACCCCTTCTCTTATTAACCATTAGCACTTCAGTACTCACTTTATATAATTAAATCCTACACACCCACTTTTCATACTGCTTACCATTATACTACCCCTGAAATACTATCTCATTCCAAACAAATTCATTATTAGGCCCTACATTTCTAAACTCTATTCTGTTCTTCACTGCTAGTATGCCTTTTATTTTCAAACCAAAACTTATTAACCTGTCTCTTACTTCTCCTACTACCTATTCTATCTGTACCCTATATTCTTACCTTATATGAAGACCTACACTATACTGAGTCCCACCATACCTTAAAGCAGACATTACTACTAAGTCAACTACACTTCCAAAGTCATTCTAACATAACATCACCTCCACCTACCTTTTACCAAAGTTTCACAGGGTTGCCCATATTATTTACCTACAAGCTAGGAAGTCACAAAACATTTTCTGTAACTCCTGAAGTTTACACATATTCTGAAACAACATCCTCTACTCCACGGTGACATTCACCCTAACCCTGGACCAATTCACCCTAACCCTGGACCAATCAATAATACCCCAATAAACCCCTACCTACCTCAAACCAACACCCCATTCACCCCCACTAGCACCCATAATTCTCTGCTCATAGCACATCTCAATATTCAGAGCTTAAACAATAAAATTAGCCAACTACATGCCCTGCTAGACATTCATTCATTTGATATCCTATGTTTAACAGAGACTTGGCTCAAACCAGTAACAAAGGAGAATGAAATTATCCCACCTGACTATAATATCTTATTAGACCATACAACCAAAAAGGGTGGAGGGGTAGCAATTCTACACAAATCTAAGTTACATGTCACTTCTTTCGATGTAAAACTACCTTTTGATAGTAATGCTGAAATCCTCATCTCTAAACTACAGATCAATGCTAGCAAATCTTTGTACATTATATGCTCCTACCTACCTCCAGGCAATAACATTAACATCCTAAAAAATATAATTTGCTGGCTTTCTACATCCTTCCCACAAGAAACCATTTTACTTGGTGATCTTAATATAGATTGGAATTGCTGTACCTCATCCAAACCTACAACCCATATCAACCTTTATGGCTTCTCCCAAATAATTACCAGTCCAACCAGAATCCATAAACCCAGTAGCAAAGAATGCATCTTAGACTAGATCTTAGTAAATAGCCATTCTCTCTTATAAAGCAGGTACCCTTCCTGATGATATTAGTGACCACTCCCTTGCTTACATAATCAGACAAAAAAACTTTATTCCCAACCAGACTCTCTTTAAAATTGTCCCCAGTTTTGCAGAATGTTCTGTTTATACCTCATATTTTTGCCCTGCCACTCATAATTTGTTTGATTTTCTGGCAAATCACTGAAGATTACTGTCAGTCAGTAAAGCCAGGCAGAGTTTCATAATTCTTATTGTTCAGAAAATGCATGTTGACATAAAACCTGTTTTTCTAATATAAGACATGAAAAAGTGAAGCATTTATGTTTGTGAATTACAACAGATTCTATTGTGGCAGTTAAGGATATGTGGGAAGAGACTGAATACAAGATAATACAAAAATTGAGAAGTTGAATTTCAATAAAACATTTAGTTACAGTGCTATTTACAGCCCTATGATGATGTTCCTCAAAAAGCTCCTCTATTCTGACTTTCTTCCATCTCTTTTACCTTCCCACCACTGCTGATTTCAAGACCATAAGTTTTTGCCCAATATTCAGTTGTGCCACCTCCTCCACTCCTTCCAGGTGACCTGGTATGATATGCATTGGGAGGAGCCCCCAAATGAGACAGCACACCTGTACATGGAGCATCCCAATGTATTCCATGAAAAGGTTGAAGGGGGCTGCACCTACATGCCCACTGCAGCTGCTGAGAGATTTTTATCATAGCCTAATACCCCACCCCCTTGCACTGGCATCACTAGGTAGGCTGATGGCAATGGGAGGTCTACATTAGCACATGGCCATCAGCAGCTGTAGGGTGGTTCTGCCTTCCCAAGTTCCTTCCATGCCCTCCAACACAACCCCTGTGTCCACTGATTCACTAGATCCACTAGATTCCATCAGCAATCATATGATAAAGCCTGGCACAACCCATCCTCTCCAGGACAGGCATGACCATCCTGTCTGTCACTCCACCAGATGCACAAGCCACTAACTGAACCCTGGTCCTCTGGGCCATAGTCAGGGATTTATCAGACTGTAACACTGAAGCGACTCTGTATTCTGACCTTAATCATTTGTGTAGTCTTTGTATATGTAAAGCAGCAGAAAGTGGCAAATAATGTCACATGTGATAATCACTGTGGCATATGTAAGAAGCTTTAACTTTAAACTTCTTTTCATGAATATTTCACCGTTTCTCACTTCAAACATAGGGACATACACTACACATGCCACAAATGAATATACACTGCACATGCCACAGATGAAAGTACATTACACATGCCACAGATGAACAATCCCTTTCTCTCTTTTTTTCCTGAATCTCATTTGACTCGCTGTGCAAACACAGTCCAATCAGTCGCATTCTACAAGTGCCACTTCTGAAATAGGCTATGCATAATCTTATCACTGTTGTGAATCCAACAAACATTACATAAATGAAAATATGTGATAAAAAAGGAACCAAATTAGCATGCCCTTTCAAAGCAAAATTCTATTTAGAATTGCCATTTTTATTTTATTTATTTGCTTATTAAACTGGTGGGTTATCTAACCCTTCCATTTGAAATTCTAAACACTAACTAAAATGTGAAAACTTCTGAATTATGAAAATATACAGATTTCAACAAAAAGAAATTGTACATAAGAGATGCATACCTTTGGGACTATGCTGGATAAATGCAGTAGAACCATCTGAAAGTGTAACAGCTTGCAAACTGACACCATCCATGTGTTCTAATTGATCCCCATCTACAGGAAAAAATAATCAACAAATCTTAAATAAGACTGTAATCTGAAGTATGAAAACCAAACTGACATGAATTGATACAATTAGGTGTGCTGAACATTATAAGTGAATCAAATCAATTCAACTGTAAGGAAAGGAAAAGAAAACGTGAAGAGTTTCTGCTGCAGAATCAATAACTACTTAATGTTTATCATCTATTCACCACAAATGTTGCATTCTATTCAGTACTCAGACAATAAGGTATAGAAATCATCCCGGATGAGATGCAAGTCAATCAGAGGACACAGACAAACTCAAATTCCTAACAAAAACTGACCTACTAGTAATTAAGAGTTATTGCTAATGCATATGCCGTCATGACTTCAGGATCTGGAAGAAAACTGGAGACCCCTGTAAAAACCTATGCAAATGCCACACAGAAGGCACCCCAATCAGAATCTAAATCATAGAACCACACAATGTGAAAAAATATACACGATTCCTCCACTCCTTCACCAGTAAAGCATACAAAATACAGAATGGAGAACACCGACTACTGCAAATTGGAAATTTTTTAATTCTGGTACCTCGGCCTTCGCCTTCTCCTGGAATACCTGTATTCCAGGAGAAGGCTACAGAATTAAAAAATTCCAATTTGCAGTAGTCGGTGTTCTCCATTCTGTATTTTGTAAACCACACAATGTGAGGCAGCAATGCTACTTACTGCACCAATGTATTACCTTGAGTTAAAGGTTAAGGTGTTACTACAACACATCCCAATATCCTCAATAAGGGTATATCCCTATATGAAAACTCAAAAAACAGACAGCAAGAACATTGCATCATTTCAGTCCTATAATGCAGTTTGTTAAATGTGAGATAACTGTACATCACTGGCTTACAAAATCAGATATGCACTATACAGACTTCTGTGTATACAAAACCTGTAAAAGAAGACAGCAAGAAAAACAGGGAGTAAGAAGATAATGTATATGTGAAATCTGGACATCAAATGTGATTAACTGTATGCTGACACATTATCCCAAAACCTGTTCTCCAAAAGTTCTGTTTCCTTGGAATAAAAGAGTGCAATAAAAAAGAAAACAGACATGAAAAAGAAGTCTTGTGCAGGGAGTCAAATTAGTAAAGTAGATATAACATTTAACTGTTTCTCACCATATAACATTTACCAAAATAAATTGCTCTTCAAAAGCAGGTTTAAAATCAGAAAATTTGGTAAAAAGGTATTGCTATTACAGAGATTTAGAAATTCACTGTACAACTACTACAGAACTAGGTACTATTTTGTCTTGGACTGGTACTGTACTGTGATTGTACTGTTACACAACTATTTTGTGAACCCATTAAGCCACCAAATGCATTTTCACCAAATACAATTCCATCAAGTAAAAAGGTCCAAAAGCCTTTTTCAGGGATAAGTGAAGCTGCACTTTTCCACATTGCTGTACAACCTCAAAGCTGGTATATACAAGATGAGGTGGATGTGGAGCTCACCCTCCCAAACGAGGGGGGGGGTACAGAAGAGCATATTACCCTGCAAAAAAGCTTTCTTGTGGTTCACCAAAAGTGGTTTTATTCTTTTATAATTGAAATGCACTCGGTAAAAATGCACTTGGTGACTTGACATGATTCCACTATTTCTGCTACATAACTTGTACATTACAAGTTAATATTTCAGTTCTGGAAACAGGCCTAGGTTTAAAGTTAAAAACTGCACCTTGGGTCCAAATCCACCTGTAAAAGCAGAAAGCCATCTACCCTAAACACATACACAAAATAACTTAAAGGAGAACCACTACAGACTCAAAAAAAAATGTTTATTTCATCATGCTTTGGTGTTTCTAACATTTTAACACCACTCTGAGACTATTTACAGGTTTTTACATATTTTTATACGTAATTTCTGAGTCTGACCACATGGTGTCTAGTATCTTGAAGTGATCTTGAATGTTTAGTCTGCCTCTAGGTATCCCACAATACAGTGCTTGTCTGTAAAAAAAAAAAAAAAACCTACATCACGCAGGCCTCTTTCTTCCAAAAGTTCATGTCACTGCAATGATTTATATGCATACACTGCAGTCTTTCAGTCAGTTTTAAGGAACGTTTCATGTCATTCAATGACTACTTAAAACACAAACAGTGCAAATGCCACAGAACAGACTTTCAAAGTGCTTTTTACTGTTGCTTCTTTTTAGAATGGCTAAACTGCAGTCTTTTGTGAAGCCTGAATTGTACTACTTCAACTCATCTCCCATCACCCTTCACACCTAACTTCCCTAGCTGTCAAAGTGCTAAAGGTAATTTGAGTCATTACCTGCTGTGATTGACAGCACACGGCAAGAGACTTCAGTCATATACTGTTTCCTTGTTCTAGCCTTTACTTTCTCAATGGGTAGGGGAAGGACCAGGCAGCTGTGAAATCACAGCATGGGTGGGTTTTTAGGACAGTCGTGGTGATGTCAGTTTGAGGAGAGAATTGGCCATAAAACCATCTGTATTCATTGGCCTTGATAACATCAATGAATTGGAGACTGCAGAAAGCTTTTCAAGGGCAGGATAAAAGTTTTTGAAAGTGAAATCACCACAGTACAATAAAGGGGTCTATATTATCTTGTCAAAATGGCATAACAGCGAATGCCATTTCGACAACAAATAAACAACAAACTGCAAGAACAGCGAAAGCCCAGGTCACCGATTTTTTTCCTAGGGAAAAACATCCGTAGACCAACAAGACACAACACACCAGTTAAAACATTTCAAGGGGGCTTTGCCCCCACACCACCCAATGTGGAGGGCTGTGCCCCTCCACCCCCTAACTAAATATAGCAATTCTGAGATCGCACTACATTGGGGTAAAGGGCAATGTCATGGTGACGGCCAAGCGATTTTTTTCCATTGGAAAAAAAAAAAACGCTGGCTTGAGCTTTCGCTGTATTTCCAGTTCGCTGTTTATTTGTCATCAAAACGGCATTTGCTGTTATGTCGTTTCAACAAGATAATATACACCCAATTTGGTACTGTTCTAGTGGAGAGAAACAGTCAATTTAAAATATTTTAAATGTTGGATTGTTGTTTATTCATATCAGGGACTGTAAACGGGGAGAAAAAGGACAGAGAAGTCGAGCATTTAATAACAGAATCCTGTTGTTGTCCTTTAAAAGAAATGATCAGAAGTATGATAGCTTCCACAATTAATTAAGCATCAATATCTGCACAACCTCAGATAAAGCAAACTAAAAATACCTAATCCTCATAAAATTATATAGCACAGATAAAGCAGACTTATGAAATTGCATCAATCAATTAAATCATGATGCCTGGAGAAAGACGCGATACTTATTTCAGAGTAGTGAGTACTCTTTCAGACTCTTCTCAGCCTTTATGTTTCCCTTAAGTAAATAGTGTGGGAAGAAATAGCCAGGGAATTGTTATGGCTAGGCTTGCATAGGCCCTAGGGCCGATAGCCTAGTACCAACCTATGAACCTATTATTCTAATGTCAAATTCATCAGACATTAAAGCCACTTTAAAAATCTCTTCAATATTTGCCTAACTGAAAAGCATCATTCGAACTCTGCATGATATTAGTTAACAGATGATATATGATAAGTAATTCACAAGTAACTAAGCAACTTTCTAAGACTCCACATATAAATATGAATCAGTGTTTCTGTAGTCCATTATTGGGCAAGATTCCAAAAGATGAAGCTCTATGATCCCCTGTGGCCACCTCAAGGTTACAAGTTATACCTTAAGCAGATGACCCTTTCCTTGCTTTCTCCTAAGCTCCCTCAAAATCATCTCATAACTGGCACTACACATGTGACTTGGGCAATGTCCTTCATGATTCTACCACATTATTCAGATTCACAAAGTAGTATTTCTTCCAAGACTGTCCAGTGTCATGTCCTATCCAGCCGTCCCTTACTTCTCATTCATTCCCTTTTTCTTCAGTTCCACTGTGCCATCTACCAGTTTGTAATACAATGTATCCATACCGCACACCAATTTTCGCTTTTAATTTCTAATGTGCACATGACCAGCTATCTAATTATTATGTCAAGCTCCTGTTTTTCAATCCCCTTCAACATGGTAACACAAAGTTGCATGATTTCTGTTAGGCTAATTTCCACTAAGGAACACCTCTCAACTAGTCCCCAGTTTTGCAGAATGTTCTGTTTATACCTCATATTTTTGCCCTGCCACTCATAATTTGTTTGATTTTCTGGCAAATCACTGAAGATTACTGTCAGTCAGTAAAGCCAGGCAGAGTTTCATAATTCTTATTGTTCAGAAAATGCATGTTGACATAAAACCTGTTTTTCTAATATGAGACATGAAAAAGTGAAGCATTTACGTTTGTGAATTACAACAGATTCTATTGTGGCAGTTAAGGATATGTGGGAAGAGACTGAATACAAGATAATACAAAAATTGAGAAGTTGAAAACTCTTGATTGTGGCTATGGATAGTAAGATACAATCAGTGAAAATGTTTGAAGTCCCTTTCGTTTTGTATACAGGTCGGGTATACTATACACAAAGGAGAAGTTGTGTACAGTAATTAGTAAAGAGTTGAGGGACTTTATTTGGGAGGGGAAGAGAGCAAGGCTTAAGTGTGATATGTTGTTTCTCTTCACAGAATAAGGTGGTTTAGAACTTACAATTTGAAATGACACATTACAGCTACACAGTAAAGGCTCTTCTACATAAACAAGGAGAAGATTACAAATCAAAGTGGAAATACATGATGACGAACTAAAGTGGGGTGGGGTCAAGAAATAAAGAGAGAGTTGGATTTTGGACGCGGGTCCTTAAGGAGAATAAATCATACACAATATTTTATTTATAAAGTAGCAGAAATTATAAGTACTAAGAAAACATAGGAATGGATAAAGGGGATTTTTTCAATAAGGATAACTAAAAGTAGGGGGAGAGAAAACAGGCAAAGAGGGCTGGGATTTACAGGAGAATTAGCAAAGGAAACCAGGTACTGGGAACACATAACTAAGGAGGAAAAGTTAATAGAGTGTGATGACACCAGGGGAGTGATAAGTGAAAGATCAGCACTGGTTGAGTTTTTAGTGAAGTGTACAAATGAAGTTGCTGTTAAAAAGGGAAAACTTGTATGACATATAAAATATTACAATATAACTAAAAGCAAATGAGATTTGGAAGAGACAGAATGGAAAGGCAATATACAAGAGAAGAGTGTGAAGATTAATTAGATACTTGTATGGTTCCCAAGTATGCAACAAAGTCCAGAAGGTTTACTATTTTTGCATGGAAGTGTTTGCATAGGCATTTTTTACCCTTAGCAGACTTTGGAGATATTTTCCTCTCTGAAAGTACTCCTTCAGAAATGTGATGGAAAGAGGTAAGTGAGAATACCTTTTTTTTGGAAATGTAACACATTGGCAGATCTTAAAAATTACCTACAGACATACCTCTAAACTTTCCAGACTTTTTGCAGAAAGTCAATATTTCTGTCTCATATTTTTTGATCTGTTCCTCATAAAACGTGTGGTTTAATCCCAAAGGACTGAAGTCACTAAATAACAACATACATTAGAGTTTCAGACTTCATATCCTTCAGAAAATGCATGGTAACACAAACCCTGCTATTCTAGCAACTTTCTAAGTTTAGAAGAGCAATATTAAAAATCTGGCCCTATTTCTGGGCCTTTGTCCCGCCATCATTTAGGCTTTGTCCAGATTTCTTGTGCTAAGAGGTTGAGAGGTATGCCTATACACAGTACTTTAAATACTGGGGGTGCAAATGATAGAAAGGAAATAATTCTTTGGCGCTGGGATATAGGATCTAAATTAATTCGACATTAAAGCCTAGCTAAGACTAATGCTATTGGCTGATAAAAAGCTACTACTAGAAAATGGAAATCAAAATCTAAACCAACAGTAACCTAAATACTGAATATTGTAAAGGAAATAAAAGAAAGTACAGTTGTGCACACTTACCATAAATGTAGATGTTCGAGTGTATTCACTGTTGCAGTCATCACATTTGGGTTATCTGCTTGCAGGTAGCCCTCAGTCGGCCTGATTAACAAAGTCTTGGGTCCTGCATCGGTTGCTGTCCCTTCTTCCATGATGTCAGGTTGTCAGGGATATAAAGCATGCAGCCGACGCCATTACATCAGTTTTTCTTGCCCCAGATGTCAGGTGCCCCCCTAATGGGAAGCAGTTAAATATAAAAACACAAAGATATACCTCCAACAAAAAGCAAATACACCAAAAAGGCTTTTAAGCATAGCAAAGGAAAGTAGAGGTATAGCCAAAAGAAGTTAGGGGGCTGGAGGGAGGGTAACCAGGACTGCAACAGTGAATACACTCGAACATCTACATTTATGGTAAGTGTACACAACTGTACTATGTTCTTTGTTTTTCACTGTTGCAATCATTACATTTGGGTAGATTCCCAAAGCTATGGTTGGGAGGAGGAATTTAGATAGCATTAGGGCCAGCTATAAGGCCCTGCAAGACTGCAGTGACAAAGCCAGCTCTGGTTTAGAGAAAATTGGCAAATGATAACGCTTGGTGAAAGTATGTACAGAACTCCAGATAGCAGCTTCTAGGATATCCCTGGTAGGGACGCCTCTGAGAAAAGCTGTAGAGGTAGATGCAGCCCTGGTGGAGTGAGGTCTGATCCCCTGGGGAATAGGTTTTCCATGGTGCTTATAGCAGAAATGAATGCAATGGCTTATCCATTTAGAAATGGTTTGCTTTGAAATAGCCTTCCCCTCTGTCGCTGCAGCAAATGCTACCAGCAGTTGTTCAGATTTCCTTTGAGGTTTAGTCCTGTCCAAGTAGAATCTTAGTTGTCTGTGCACATCTAAGGAATGCAGTATCCGTTCCCCTTTATTCTGTGGATTGGGAAAGAAGGATGGCAAATGAATGGACTGATTAAGAGCCACACTGGATACTACCTTAGGCATGAAGGATGGGTTGGTTTTGAGGGATACCCTGTCCGCATGAAAGATGATGAAAGGCTCCATTACCATAAGGGCCTGTAATTCAGATACTCTTCTAGCTGAAGTTATTGCTAAAAGGAAAGCTGTTTTCCAAGAAAGTAATTTTAAGTCTGCAGTCGCAGCTGGCTCGAAAGGAGGTAGAGTGAGTTTCTCCAAGACAAAGTTAAGGTCCTAGGCTGGGGTTGGAGCTCTCCTGGGTGGTCTCAAATTTTTGGCCCCTCTGAGGAACTGCTTGAGCAGTGGATGAGAGAAGAGGGGAGGTTCTGTGTTATAATGAGCTGAAATGGCTGAGGCATGGATTTTAATGGAGGAAAAAGACAGGCCCTTGTGAAGCATCTCAGTTAAGTATTGTAAAATCTGAGGTAAATTGGGCATTGTTGTGCTCATCCCTTGAGATTGGTTCCAGGCACAGAATCTTTTCCATTTTTCAGCATAAGATGTTCTAGTACTAGGCCTCCTTGCCTCTAAAATTATATTCATCACAGGTTTGCTGAGGGATGGTAAAGGAGAGATTAAGAAATTAGCCAGGCTGCAAGGTTCACTGTTAGAAGCTGAGGGTGCAGAATCTGGTTCTCCTGCTGAGACAGCAGGGAAGGAGTCTGAGGCAGGTGCCATGGAGATAACCGTGACACACTGCGCAAGAGGGGGTACCAGTGTTGGTGCGACCAGTCTGGAGCAATCAAAATCATCCTTGGTTTGTCCTGTTTGATTTTTAGTAGCACTTTGGAGAGCAGAAGCAGAGGGGGGAAGGCACAGACTGATAGGTTTTTCCAGCTGAAGGACAAAGCATCCACTTTCCAGGCTTGTTGGTGGGGAGTCCTTGTGCAAAATTTGTCCAATTGGTAGTTCTGGGGAGAGGCAAACAGGTCTATATCTGGGCTCCCCCATTTGCTTGTCAACATGTTGAAAATCCTTGGTTCCAGTTTCCACTCGTGTGGGTCTATGAGGTTTCTGCTTAGTCCGTCTGCCAGTGTATTTAATTTTTCTGGCAGGAATTGAGCTTGTAGGTGCACTTGGTAGCTCACGGCCGTGTTCCACAATGCCATGGCTAGTCTGCAAAGGGGGTGAGCATGTGTACCCACCTGCTTGTTTATGTACCACATAACAGTGGTGTTGTCCGTCTTTACCATTAGTTGTCCTGGAAGAATGTGGTCCTTGAAGGTTGTCAGAGCATTCTGTACAGCTAACATTTCTTTTTGATTGATATGCAGGTGCATTTAACTTGGGTTCCATTTGCCCTGAATGCACTTTCCTGTCAGGTGAGCCCCCCATGCATAGTCTGATGCGTCTGTTGTTAGGGTTTGGGTGGCAGGGGGTGGTGTGAAAGGTAGTCCCTTGTTTTGGTGGTAGGCCTCTGCCCACCAAAGGAACTCTAGGTGTAGGGAAGGTATGATAGGAATAATTGTTTCCAGGTCTTGAGAATGTTGACACCATAGGCTTTTTAGATGCCACAGTAGTTTCCTCATATGCAGTCTTGCATATGGAATTAGAAGAATGCAGGAGGCCATGAACCCCAAGGCTTGCAGTATTTGTCTTGCAGATAGCAGGGTTTTTGTGGCCACTTGTTTGAAGTAGGTTGTCAAATGAATTTGTTTCTCTGGTGTGTTCATCTGGGAAGTTGTATTCAAGCTTGCTCTCAGGAATATAATTTGTTGACAGGGTACCAGGTGTGATTTCTTTTCGTTTATGGTGTACCCCAGACAAGTTAGAACCTTTTGTACAAAGGACAGATGATTCAAAAGTATGTCCTGGCTTTCTGCCTGAATTAGACATTCGTCCAGGTATGGGTATATTTGAATATTTCTTTGCCTGCAAAATGCAATAACTGGAGCTAGGCACTTTGTGAATACCCTGGGCACAGTAGATAAGCCAAAGGGCAGTGCAGAGAACTGATAGTGCGTGTAGCCTGCTTTGAACCGCAGGTATCTTCTGCAAGATTCCCTGATTGGGATGTGCAGGTATGCTTCTTTTAAATCTAGTGTTGCCAACCAGGCATCTTTGCCTAGCATAGGAAGTAATTGGTGAAGAGTCAGCATCTTGAATTTTGGAATCTCCAAAAAGGTGTTTAGAGTAGACAGGTCCAGGATAGGATGCCATAAATTGTCTTTTCTGGGTACCAGGAAAAGTCTCGAGTAGAAACCTTGCCCCTTTTCCTCTTCTGGTAGCAGCTGAATAGCTCCCATGCTTAAGAGAGAAAGTACTTGTTTTTGGGCCTCTGCCCACTGATTTGGGGGTAGGTCCAGCCGCCCGCTTGGTGTTGGAAATGTGTGGAAGTGAAATCTGTATCCCTGGGACACTATATTTAAAACCCATTTGTCCTGGGTAATGAGTTCCCAATTCTTTGCATGAAGAGCAATCTTTCCCCTCAAAGGGGCAGTCAGTTGATAAGTGTTTGGAAATTTTAAAAGGAAGACAGTTTACCATAGGGGGGAGTCTTATTATTCCCAGATTTGGAAGTGGAGGCCCCCCACTGTTTAGTTCTGTGTGTCCCCTAGGACAGAAACCTGGGTTTTTGCTGTGTCTGGGTTTGGCTTGAGAACACCTGGAAGGGGCTGGAAAGGACCAATTCTTAGAGGGCCAGTGCCTACTAAATCTAGGAGGCTGAACTCATAAAAAATCTTTAACAGCTTGCATAGATTTAGCTTTATCTTCCATCTTTTTAAGAACTTCCTCAGCCTTGTTGTCAAACAGGCGGTCCTGATTTAAAGGAGCATCCAACAATTTAGCTTTAACATGATCAGGCAAAGATTTCTCCTTAAGCCAAGCATGCCTTCTGAGCACAGACCCAGTAACAGCAGCCCTGCAAAAGGCCTTCTAATCAATCAAAACCACATTGCAAAGTATGTTTTCCAACTTGTTCAGCAGAATGCATTAAATCCTGTAATTCTTTATTTTCCACACAGTCAGGAATCAACATCATTTTCTGTTTAAGCAGTCCAATAACATGTTGCTGATACTTTAACATATGAAACTGGCAGTTTAAAACCCTAATGGCCAAGGTTGCAGAAGTGTAAACCTTCTTACCCCATCTATCCAGCGCCCTGGAGTCTCTATCAGAAGGGGTAGGATTTTTAGCAGCAGAAGCCTTAATGCCCTTAGGCCCCTGTGAAATAGTCTTTGGATCTGCAATAGGATTTTTAAAAAGAAACTTGTGGGACTCAGGGACCTTGTAGTATCTATCAGGTTTCCTGGGAGCAGGAGGCAGGGAATCAGGGGCCAAACTAGATTCCGAAAAAGCATCAACAATGTCTAGTACAGGAGGAATAGCTAAAGGCCTATGCTGAGGTAGGAGAAGGAAATCCCTAAGCCTCTTTCTTGAATCAGAAAAATCCTGGCTTTCCCAGTGGAAATGCTTCCTTAGAGTATGTAAGGTTTCCACAAAAGAAAAATCCTCAGGAGGGGAAGCAGAGGTAATGCAGTCCTCTGCATCAGAATCTTCATAAGTAGATAAGAGCAAATCCAGATCATCAGAAGAATCAGAAAAAACAGAATCCTGATCAGCATAATCAACTTCAGTCCTGGGCCTCTGAGAAGGAGGGGGGGGGTTGGCTACCCCTGATTAGAGTTATTAGATCTTCAGCCATTCTTATCATTTGTTTTTAAGGCATAGAGGCCTGAGCATGTGGCCTGGGCGTCGGTTTTTTAGGCATGGATCGAGATTTAGGCCTAAGTAAAGAAGGAGGTGTCGGTTTAATATGCAAGTCCGTAGGCCTGAATACACCCTCAGAAGCCAGTGCCTGCACAGCGGCTCCGGACCCATCCAAGGTAGAGACATTCGCGGGTTCCATAGTTGAAGCATAACGAGGCATACCGGACTCCGAATGGGTCCCAGTAGAGGCCTGCGAATCAGAAGTAGCGGGCATCAGGGGCTGCGAAAGCACCTCACTGAGTACCGGCAAACTGGCGACTGTCTTAGGAGAAGCGTCGGCAGTTTTGGACCTCGGCGGCCTGTCTCTGTCTTTATCTTTGCGTTTTTTCGGAATCCCAGTAGCCGGACGGCTAACCGACGACATTTCTGGATAATTAAACAGAGAACCGAAATATTTAGAGGTGAAAATATACAGACGATGGATAGTGCACGGATTAAATAAAGCACAAAACCAACAGCAAGGTACGTTGTGGTCAGGGCCTAGGCAAGGAATACAGTACGAATGAAAATCTTTATGAGGTATTTGCTTTCCACAAGTAATACAATTATTAACCTTTACTGACATCGGTAAGGAGCAAGAAAAAGTTTCCCCAATGGGGTACTTAGCTATAGTTGAAGACTTCGGTTCTGAAACTCGAAAACGAAAATTTCAGGAGTTGGTCGACCGGCACTTGCGAACTGCTTCTGCTTCGGGCACCGCACGGCAAGAAAGACTGATGTAATGGCGTCGGATGCATGTTTTATACCCCTGACGACCTAACGTCATGGAAGAAGGGACAGCAACCGACACAGGACCCAAGACTTTGTTAATCAGGCCGACTGAGGGCTACCTGCAAGCAGATAACCCAAATGTAATGACTGCAACAGTGAAATACGAAGAACATCTGGAGGTGGGATCTTTAGAAAAGGGAAAGAAAAAAATTACAAAGAAATAAACAGAATTTGTAGGAACAATACATGCAAAATAATATTTAGGAGGAGAAATTAAATTAAAGGGAAATGCATGATTTGAGCAATTAATATAATGTTAGTGTGAATGATAACTGTTTAAAAGAAAAAGTACAGTTGTGTACCTACCATAAATGTAGATGTTTGAGTGTATTCACTGTTACAGTCATTACACTTGGGTTATCCTCCGGCAGGCTACCAGCAGTCAGCCCGAGTTCCAAAGTCTTGGTTCGGTGTCGGTTGCTGTCGCCCCTTCCCTGACGTCAGTGTGCCAGGGGTATAAAAGATGCAACCGATGCCATTTTCTTCAGTTTTTCTTGCCCCAGATGTCAGGTGCCCCCAGATAGGAAGGCTGGAAAAAATAAAATTATGCCAAAAAGCATGCATGTACTAATATAAACATTTCCTTCATCTACAAGCAAATACACCACATAGGTTAGTTATATAGAGTTGAGAAGTACAGAGAAGTCCCAGCAATGAAAAGGGGGAAGGTGGGTGGGTAACCTGGACTGCAACAGTGAATACACTGGAACATCTACATTTATGGTAGGTACACAACTGTACTATGTTCACAGTCATTACACTTGGGTTGAATCCCAAAGCTGAGGTTGGGCGGCTGCATCTAGATTGGATTTGGAGAGGCTACCAGGCCCTGTAGGACTGCAGTGGCAAAGCCTACTCTGGATTTTGAGTAGAGAGGCAAGTGGTAGTGTTTAGTGAAAGTGTGTACTGAGCTCCAGGTGGCAGCTTCTAAAATGTCTTTGGTTGGTACTCCTCTGAGAAAGGCTGCTGAAGTGGCTGCTGCTCTGGTAGAATGTGGCCTAATGACCTTAGGCACTGATTTGCCATGTTGTGCATAACAGAAGCGGATGCAGTGTCCTATCCATTTTGAAATTGTCTGCTTTGTGATCCTGCAGCATAGGCTACAAACAGTTGCTCAGTTTTTCTGAAAGCTTTTGTTTTGTCCAAGTAGAATCGTAGCTGTCTGTGTATATCCAAAGCGTGCAGAAGTCTCTCCCCTTTATTCTGGGGATTTGGGTAGAAAGTTGGTAAATGAATGGTTTGGTTCAGGGCCACATTGGAAACTACATTTGGCATGAATGTTGGGTTTGTCCTGAGAGAAACCCTGTCCTGGTGAAAAATGATGAAAGGTTCCACAGCCATTAATGCCTGTAACTCTGATACTCTTCTTGCTGAAGTTATTGCTAGGAGCAGAGCAGTTTTCCATGATAAGAATTTTATATCAGCTGTGCTGGCTGGTTCAAAAGGAGGCAGTGTGAGTTTTTCTAGAACAAAATTGAGATCCCAAGTTGGTACTGGTGCTCTCCTTGGGGGTCTTATGTTTTTTGCCCTGCTGAGGTACTGTCTTAGTACAGGATGTGAAAAAATAGGAGGTTCCGTACTGTAATGAGCTAAAATGGCAGAAGCATGGATTTAATTGATGAAAAAGATAGGCCTTTGTCCAGCATCTCAGTTAGGTATTGTAAAATCTGAGGTATATTTGGAACAAGTGGGTTGAGCCCTTGTGCCTGGTTCCAAGCACAGAATCTCTTCCATTTTTCTGCATAAGATTTCCTAGTGCTGGGCCTCCTGGCTTCTAAAATGACATCCATAACAGCTTTAGAGAGAGGTGCAGTCTGAGTGGCTACATTATCTGCCATGCTGCCAGATTTAAGGTTCTGAGTTGACTGTGCAGAATCTGATTGTTTTATTGAGTCAGTAGATGAGGAATTTGAGATAAAGGCCAAGCTGGGCCCTGAGACAAGCTCTTTAGGATTGGGTACCACTGCTGGTGTGGCCAGTCTGGGGCAATCAGGATCATTTTTGGCCTTTCTTGTCTGACTTTTAGGAGCACCTTGGTAAGAAGAGGCATTGGAGGGAAGGCATAGACTGTCAGAGCTTTCCAGCTGAATGATAGAGCATCCACTTTCCATGCTTGAGAGTGATAAGTTCTTGTGCAGAATTTCTGTAGTTGGCAATTGTGAGGGGAGGCAAAACATTTATTTGTTATCATGCTGAACACCTGTGGATTTAGTTTCTATTCGTGAGGGTCCATGAAATTTCTGCTTAGTTCATCTGCCAGTGTATTTTTTGTTCCTGGCAGGAATTGTGCCTGCAGATGTACCTGATAGGTTAGTGCTGTGTTCCACAAGGTCATGGCTTGCCTGCATAGGGGGTAGGAATGTGTGCCCCCTTGCTTGTTTATGTACCACATAACTGTGGTATTGTCCGTCATTATTAGAAGTTGTCCTGGATGTAGTAGGTCCTTGAAAGCTGTCAGGGCATTCTGTAAGCTAGCATCTCTTTCTGATTGAGGTGAAGATGCATTTGTTCCTTGGGCCACGTGTCCTGAATACATTTTCCTGCCATATGTGCCCCCCAGGCATAATCCGATGCATCCGTTGTTATTGTCTGCCTGGCTGTGGGTAAGGTGAAAGGCTGTCCCTTGTTGTGGTGATAGGCCTGGGGCCACCATCGAAACTCCTGTTTTAGGCAGGGAATTAGAGTTATGATTGTCTCCAGGCTGTGAAAATGTTGAGTCCAAACACTTTTTAGATACCACTGTAGTTTTCCCATATGCAGTCTTGCATATGGAATTAGTAGAATGCAGGACGCCATGAAGCCCAGGGCCTGCAGAATTTTTCTTGAAGGGAGCTGGGTCTTTGTTGCCATCAGTTGAAAGTATTGAGTCAGTTGCCTTTGTTTGTCTGGCATGACATAAGCCATCTGGGCAGTTGTATTTAAGCTTGCACCCAGGAATATTCTGTCTTGAAAGGGCACTAGTTTTGATTTCTTTTCATTTACTGTGTACCCTAGGCAAATTAGTAATCTTTTTACAAACGCCAGATGCTTTAGTAGAATGTCCTTGCTCTCTGCTTGAATAAGGCAGTCGTCCAAGTAGGGATATATTTGAATTCCTTTTTGTCTGCAAAATGCAATGACTGGTGCCAGGCATTTTGTGAAGACCCTGGGCGCAGTAGATAAGCCAAACGGCAGTGCAGAAAATTTGTAATGCATTGAGTCTGCTATGAATCTGAGGTATCTTCTGCAAGTTTGTCTGATTGGAACATGCAGGTATGCCTCCTTGAGGTCCAAAGTAACTAGCCAAGCCTTCTTGCCCAGCATGGGTAGAAGCTGCTGTAGTGTTAACATTTTGAATTTTGGAACATCCAGGAAAGTATTTAGGATTGACAGGTCCAGTATTGGTCTCCAGGCTTTGTCCTTTCTGGGTACTAAGAAAAGTCTTGAGTAAAATCCTTGCCCCTGTTCTTGCTGTGGTACTCTTTGAATTGCTCCCATGTCCATGAGAGCAGCAATTTGTTTTTGTGCCTCTGCCCATTGGTTTTGTGGCAGGTCCGGCATACCTCTTGATTTTGGAAGCGTGTGACAATGTAACCTGTAACCCTGAGAAACAATATTCAGTACCCATTTGTCCTGGGTGATTATGTGCCAATTTTTTGAGAAAAATGCTAGCTTTCCCCCTAGGGGTGCTGCCAAAAGGTAAGTGCTTGGCATCTGTAGAGGGAAGTCATAGGGACTGCTTCCTATAAGGTTGTGATTTGTCTTCCCTTCCTTTGGGGGCTGAAGCACCCCATTGTTTAGGTCTGTAGGAGCCTTGGGGCTGAGATCTGCCTCTTGGGCATCTGTATCTACCTCTTTGTGGCCTGTCTGACACCGGAAAGGACCAATTTTTTGAAGGCCAGTTCTGCTAAACCTAGGTGGTTGACTTTGTAAAAAATCCTTTACTGTCTGCATTGATTTTGCTTTATCCTCCATTTTCTTTAACACCTCTTCTGCCTTAACACCAAAGTATCATGCTGTAGTGGAGCATCCAATAATTTTACTTTAACATGGTCAGGTAAACTTTGTTCTTTCAACCAAGCATGCCTTTGAATAACAGAGCATGTAACTGCGGCTCTACAAGAAGCCTCTAATGAATCAAAACCACATTGTAAAGTATGCTTTCCCACTTGTTCAGCTGCATGCAATAAATCCTGCATATTCCTTACTGTCAGGACTTTCTGAGATTGAAACCATTTTCTGCTTTAACAATGACATGAGATACTGTTGATACTTAAGCATGTGAAACTGGCAATTTAAAGCCCTTACAGCTAAAGTAGCAGAAGTGTAAACTTTTTTCCCCCATCTGTCCAGGGCTCTGGAATCCCTATCCGAGGGGACAGGATTTTTAGCAGTGGAAGCTTTAACCCCTTTAGGACCCTGAGAAATTGTTTCTGGATCTGCAGCAGGGTTTTTGTAAAGAAATTTATGAGAGTCAGGGACCCTGTAGTACCTGTCTGGCTTGACTGGTGCAGGGGGTAAAGAATCAGGAGTCAGACTGGATTCAGAGAAAACATCATCAACAATATCAAGCACAGGGGGAATAGCCAGGGGCCTGTGCTGGGGCAATAAAAGAAAGTCTCCGAGCCTTTTCTTGGATTCTGAGTAATCCTGGCTCTCCCAATGGAAATGCTCCCTCATCTTGTGCATGGTTTCCCCAAAAGAATAATCCTCAGGCGGAGAGGCTGAAGGTATAGACTCTTCTGCATCAGAGTCCTCATAGGGAGGGAGAGAGTATCCCGGATCAGAAGAGGAATCAGAGGAAATAGAAACCTGGTCAGAGGAATCATAGTCAGTGTCTTGCCTAGGCCTTTTGTCAGGAGGGGGATGGGAGCCCCTGATTAAAGTAATTAGGTCTTCGGCCATTTTAAGCATCTGTTTCTTTGGCATGGATGACTGTTCTGGAGAATGCTGTACTTGTTTCCTTGTCTTTAATGGTGTTTTTAACTTTGCCTTGGCAGCTGTAGTGGCCTTAATTGTAAGCTGTGAAGGTCTGAAAACACCCTCAGAAGCCGATGCCTGATCAGCGGCTCCGGACCCATCTGAGGGAATAGTTTCCATAGGCCCAATACCTTGAGTTTCCACAGGCCTCTGTGTCGCCACGTGGCTGTCGGA
Source organism: Protopterus annectens (assembly GCF_019279795.1). NCBI lineage: Eukaryota > Metazoa > Chordata > Ceratodontiformes > Protopteridae > Protopterus > Protopterus annectens. The sequence goes on from NC_056751.1 coordinate 826,012,623, forward strand.
TACGGCCTGTGGCTCTGAGGTAGCGGGTGTCAGGGGCTGCGAAAGTGCCTCACTGAGAATTGGAGAACCGGCGACTGGCCTAGAAGAGGCTTCGTCGTCAGTTTTGGACCTCGGATGCCTGTCCTTTTCTTTGTCTTTGTATTTTTTATAAATTCCAGTCATCGGTTGTTCCGACGGCATTATGTAATTAAACCTTCGGCCAAAATAATGTAAAGAAAAATCAAACCGACATTTAATAGTGCGTTTGTTGAATCTAGCACAAAACTGACAACTAGTAACGTCGTGGTCAGGGCCTAGGCAAGGAATACAGTAAGAGTGAAAGTCCTTATGAGGTATTTGCTTCCCACAAGAAATACAATTATTAACTTTTACTGACATCAGTCTGGAGCAAGAAAAAGTTTCCCCAATGGGGTACTTAGCTTTATTGAAGACTTCGGTTCTGAAACTCAATTTCGAAAATCTCGGGAGTCGGCCGACTGGCACTTGCAAACTGCTTTTGCTTCGGGCACCGCACGGCAAGAAAGACTGAAGAAAATGGCATCAGTTGCATCTTTTATACCCCTGGCGCACTGACGTCAGGGAAGAGGCGACAGCAACTGATGCCGGACCAAGACTTTGGAACTCGGGCCGACTGCGGGTAGCCTGCCGGCAGATAACCCAAGTGTAATGACTGCAACAGTGAAACACGATGAACATCATAAGAATTATGCAGAAAACTTATGGAAAAAAAGTTATGATGGTTTGATTTCTTTTCTACAACTGTATGTGTACCCATGGTATTGTTAAAACTGCATGAATTTAATAAAGGTGTTTAAAAATTGAAGTGAAATACAGTCATTTAAAAAACTGTCCCTGATTTGGAGCCTTTACCTTCTTTTTTTGGCTTTGTCTCTGATTTGTGAGCAAAGAAGTTGAGGGTTATGCACCAAGGATCCCAATAAATATTCTTACTGCACTGAATAGCTTACTGAAGAGCAGGGATCTAACAAGAAACAACTAGACATTAACTTCTTCAAACAATCTGTTTATGTGACCAATAGCACCACTTTTACCAGCTAGTAAAGTTATCCAAGTGAAAAAAGTGCAAATAGAGTGACTAGCAAATCAATCCAAAGAAAAGAGTTGACTTCTTCATGGCTGTGTGTGACTTCCAGACTGACCCAATGTTTGTAAATCAGCAGATCAAAGGTAGGTGAGAATCGCAGGAAAAGTTAAGAAAAAGTATTACAAATAAAAATGATGTACATGCAAACAAAAAGGATTCTCCTAAAGTACATTAGTAAAAGACAATACTAAAGAACATACATAGTATATTAGATGAGAGCAGGAAGGTGGCAGATAAAATAAGGTATTACTAGAAGGAATATATTTAAAATATCTAAAATGAGAAACACATACTTGTTATAGTAATTGATCTGTAGGAGGAGTGGAACCATCACATCTAACTTGTAAGACTAAGGCCCCAAGCATTACGAGTACTTGGCACTCTACTTTTCCAAGTTGTTCAATACTGTCTTCATCCCATAATGCACTATGCAGCTGTCCTGTTAGATATTTCAGGAAGCCATGATAAAAAAAGAATTCCATACATAAAATTCATTAAAATTATGTCAGTCAATGCAGAGGGAGGTGTCAGGATTGTTATGATGGATGGCCTCACTCCAACAGACCTATCATTATGATAAGTACATAACTTAACAGTTGGTCCATCTTCTGCAACTTAAATAAACAGTTCCAAGCTTTTCCTATTGGGTGGACTCCAGGCAAATGATTATTGTTAACAGTAGCCCCAGAAGTATATCCCAATATAGAGATCAGATTTATTTTGTAGTGTTTCACAAAATCAGTGATGACTAAGCAGTCATCATGGCGATGGCAGTGAAAGACGTATTCTTAAAGAAAATTATGAATGCAGCCACAGTTCGAACATGATGGGCTTTGGTCAGAACAGGCAAGGGCTTACTGTCTGAAATATAACAAAATATAACGTATTCAAACAGCAACTTGGTAAGGACAACCTTAGAAACTTTCTGTTACATAGATCTGGGAACAAAGAAAACAGAAAACAACACAGCACAACTCTTTGACACCTCAGAATATAATAAAAATGTTTTTAATAGCATAGCTTTCAAGTAACACTCTTTTTCAGTGCTTATACTAGAATGTAAACAAAACATTCTTATATACATTAGAAACAACAATTCTACACCAATCAAAATGCAGCCATAATCAATAAATAATTACTTAAAACAATTAAAATAATAAATATTTAAGTAATTAAATGCATAATGATTTCCTCTTAAGGATGGGTTTAATACTGACAGTGTCATTCAAACCTGGTTAATTATCTGCGTGAAAACAGTTTATCCATTTATATTCAATGCATTCAGTAAGTAAAACACCACTCTATGAGCTTGTGTGAATCATGTGTATACTGTATGTTAAGCTAAAGCATTACTAGAAACTTTTCTCCATATATCAGAGAGATGTTCGAAAATGAGTTCATTTAACATTCTATTTATCTTACCAATATAGAAGCACATTTTTTCCAAGTCGTTAAATAAATTACATTGATAGATTTACATGCTGCAAAACAACGGAAAGCAAATATTTTCCCAGTAACACGATGTTTAAACACATTATTTTTATTTATAGAACTACAAAACATACAGTCATAGCAAGGGACAGTTCTTAAGTTGTAATATGGCTAGAATGAATTATACTAAAATCCTTGTAACAGAGCTGCTGTCTTAAATTCTTTTCTTTCTTATAAACAAAAGAAGGTTGCTCTCCTACAAGTTCTTTAATAGTAGACCCATTGTGTTTAATTATATTTTTAATTTTGCTATGTTATTATATTTAATGTGATATCTAAGCTTCGATAAAGAGACATGACCTGAATGATTATGTAGTACTTGCTATTCTGAAAAGTAAGGTCTAGCTAAAGTTTCACTTTTGCTTAGGACTCTTTCTGTTTCAGGTTTTCTACTAGCCCTAAATAACTGGCTACAAACTATACCATTATATTTGTGATTAAGGTGCATACTCTGTTAGCATATAGATAACATGATGTCTTTACATCCTTTCTATGAATCTTACCAATTTATCCATCTTGTATATAGACATTTAAATATCAGTGGTTGATGTTATCAGTTTAAATCTTAAAAATGGTGTAGTAAACTGTAATAAAGTAATAAAATTATGCAAGCTCCACAAAACACCAGCCCAAATCATAAAACTATTATCAACAAAACATCTACAAAATTTTATAAAGTCAAAATATACATTTTTATTTTTAAAAATATATTCCTCTTCCCATACGGATAATGAAATTTTCCCATAGATGTTAATGACTGGCCTACCCATCGCAACACCTTTAATTTGATGTAGATCTGTTTATCAAACAAAAACACATTAATACATAAAACTAAATCTAACAGAAGACATAAGGTCTCTATTTGACAAGCTGACTTATCAGAAACCAGAAACAGAATACACTGTTGTTTTTAAATATTTAAATATGGTTACTATGAATTTATCTACAGGTTCTGATCAAGTTCCTTATGGTTGGAACAAAAGAGGTTAAGAACCTGTCTACTGTTTTTTATTGGTGTTCGTTTAAATAAATACCCTTATCGTATTTATCTGTTCGTGGTTACTTGTCCTTCAGATTCTACACACTGTCGTGTTTTTTTATTGTGACTTTTCAGTAAACTGACAAAGCTGTTGCCTAATGGCTTGTAAGCCACACTCATTGGGAATGGCAGCAAATAATGAATTAACATCAAGCACTACTAACCAAAATTATTATTAGCACCTATCTGAATGGTACATTGCCATTTACATAGGGGAAAATAAAATCTTTTGCATCTTTAAAAAATTTTTCAACAAAACTTAAAGTAGGCTGTAAACAAAGAAAACAAACAACTTTGAATCTTTCCTGAAGATCTTGGTTTTTTGCAAGTAATACCTTAAATGGGGACGGACACACACGCAGTGCAAAAATACACCCCCCAGAGTAATGCAAAAATAAAATAAGCAAACTGATTTATACCGTCATTTAAGTTAGTTTCAGCTGCTACTTTTTACATTAAAGAAAGACTTGCCCTGAGTGAAACTCTATTATTATGAAATATTGAATAAAAAGGATCTGATAGTATATGTCAATCAGAAACCCCCCAAGATGAACAGATAGCTAACAAAATGTTTTCCAAGACAAGAATTCCAAGTTTGCTGTAGAAACTGGTTCTAAGATACCTTGTATCACATTATTTAGAACACAATGCAAGTCCCATGTGGGTATTGTGTCACATAAAAGAGGCCTTGGTATGAAAGCCCACTTCAGAAATGTTTACAGACTTTAAGCCAGCACCAAGGTGTCGATGGAAAAATCTGACTATGAGGCAAGTGACCTGGATTCACTTAGTGGCTTGAGCATCTGAGGCACTGGCATGGGCGCACCTACCCTGGTATGGAAGAGCATATGCACAGGGCACACAATATGGTTAGATTTCACTGACAGAGGCTGCAGAAACAACTGTGTTAGTGCTCGATTAGGAGAGTGGAGGTGGCTTGCCAATGTCAGTTCCTTGTGGAAGTGAGGAGATATCAGCACAGTCCACCCACTTCACACTGCACCCACAGGACACTGCTGTGGATGTATGGGGGTGGAAGAAAAAGTAGGAAAACACTCCTGAAGGTGTGTGACATGGACCAAGGACACCCTGATCTCCTCACCAGCCTGATCCTTATTGGAATAAATCTGGGGAGGCCAGGAGGGGCAGGCAGAGCCAGGGAGTGAGGAGAGGTACCAGGATCTACTGATGATCAGATATGGGGGATAACAAAAGATGTGTAAAAATGTGTTTTAGAGACTTTAGAGGGATACAGGGAGGCTAATGACTATCTTGACCCTGGGGGAATAAGAAATAGTCAGCCATGTGAACTTTAATTGAAGAATAACTTACAATAAAGTCAAACTAGCTAAGTAGTCTAGTATTGTGGAGATAGAGGCAGATAAGCAGGAAGCAGCAATTCATTCCCACCCTCCCCAGTCTGCTTTTCCAGCTCCCAGTTCACTAATCAAAGCAGGTTGGCTGGGATACTATCAGAGCTTTATCCCTCTGTGCTAAGAAGTGAATATAAATAAATTGTGAATAACAACGTTTCTGAACAAGAACCTTGATTTGTTGCTGTTCTGCAGACTGCTGTCTTCTAGAAAAGCAACCAGGTTTTCCCTTAGAATTCTCTCACCATGATTTTCCATACCTGTGCTGTTACACTAACTGGCCTCTAGTTTTTTTAGATTTTTCTTGTTCCCTCTCCGACAACAGTATCCCACTTGCTGTTCTCTAGGCTTTAGCCACTTCTGCTCTGGAGAGCAATCTGTTTAAGATCTGTTTCAAGAAATAACCAGCACAACAACCCTTGTGTTTTATACTCTCTAAACCTTCCCGTTCACACATCACCTTCTCCATTCCAGTTTGTTTTTTGTCTGCTGCTCTCCTCGCAATGCCCTTCATCCTTTTTTAGCATGGCACCCTTCCCCACATTTATGATCCATTCCAGTCTAGTTTCTGCACTAAATACAGTATTGAAATGGCCAATACACAGGTCCTGAATGACCTCCTTATCTCAAGGAACCAATGGCACTACTCTAATTCTGGTCCTCCTTATTCTTTCTTCACAGTATTACACAGCTGATCACTACATTCTCCTAGACTACTTGCAGACTTACTGTGGAACTAAACATACTGTACTGAAGTGGTTTGCCTCCTACCTCTCAGAGCATGCTCAAAAAATAGTGGCCAAGACAAATTATTTGTCTTACTCCATCACATGTTCAGTTCCACGAGGTTTAAGTCTAGCTCTTGTTATTCCCTGAATATATGCTTCTTTTACACAAACTCAGTAAGGTGAGGCATTTTCAGTCTCATTGTCATGTTAATGGTACGACAATGGGTGACCGTGGTGGTGCAGTGGGTAGCACTGTAACCTCACAGCAAGAGGTTCTCCCATTCGATTCTTGGCTGGGTTCCCTTCTGAGCAGAGTCTGCATGTTTTCCCTGCAGTCTCATGGGTTTCCTCCGGGTGCTCCAGTTTCCTCCCACATTCCAAAGACATGCAGTAGGTAAACTGGACATTCTAAATTGGCTGCAGTGAGTGGTACAGATGAATTACCACTGCAGGGCTTGCCACCCAGCGGTGTAAACCTTGGCTCAAGATGAATGTCACTGCTGAAGTGACACCCCAATCCCATGTGCAAAAATGGGAAAAAGGGGCTGATGATGGATGGATGTCATGTTAATGGTACATAACTTCATCATTCTCTCTTCAGAACAATTTGCCCAGTGCAGATTCCTAAGATGATGATCTAGAATGCAATAAAAACTGGATGACCATCAATCATCTGTAGGTCAATACATCTAAGCCATTGCAATGGTTAAATCCAATTCCAAAATTGCACATCAGTAAGGAAAGGGCATATTCTCCCTCCCCGATGTACCATGACATCCACCAAAGCAGTGCCAACATTCTACAATCATGGAGACTTCCAAGATGGATGCAAACTGAGTAACATCTTAATTTCAACCCTTACAGTGTAAAAACAGTAACTCAGAGCCAACAAATTTGCCTTTTTGGGTAAACTTTGGTTTCTGTCTAGTAAGTGCACTGCACAGATGCCTGCAAAGAAAATTTTAGAGAACTTGAAAGAAAATCAATCACAAAAGGTAAGGAGGAAACACTGCCTGGGAAAAATCCTGCAGCTGTTCAGCAAAAAGTAATTCAAGCTCTAACTTTGGTGCAAGAAATGACATCCAGAAATCAACAGGAAAAATAAGTCAAATGTACTCAGAGCCGATTAAAATATATGGAACACTGAAGGAATATATCAACTCAAAAAACAAAAGGCTGGGAAAAAATGGAAGAAGCTCTAAAAAGATATTCAGAGGAGCTGATAAAACTGTAAAAAAACAGAAGTGGAAATGAAGAAAAGGGTGGCTGAGTAGGAGATTGCTCGAGGAGAGATTTTCAAAAAATAGTAGAATTAGAGGGCAGAGCATGTAGGGAAAACCTGAGATTTTCTGCTATACCACAAAAACTGGAAGGAGCAGACTTTATTACTTTTATGAAATCACAAATAAGCAACTGGACTGGTACTCCACAGCAGTTGTTGTTAATTGAAAAGGCACATAATGTGTGTGCTCCAAACCTGGTCAAGAGAAAGCAGCCAAGATCTCTAATAGTAAAAATGCAATCCTACCAGCAGAAAGAGTTGATTCTGACAAACCTGGCAGAAGGACAAAGCTGGAGACAGTAGAGTGTTTGTGGAAAATGATTACTCACTGTACACCAGGCAAAAGAGGAGTGACTTTATTCCAGCAATCATGGAATGTTGAGAAGCAGGTGTGTGGTTCTAGCTGCGGTATCCAGCAATCTTCAGAATACTTTTTTTCCTGGAGGTTCAACATCATTTGTTTATGCAGAACATGCTAAGAAAGACATACAAAAGTTTGTCCAACAAAAAGTAAGCAATCAAACAGAAAGGGATTCTGCTCCCTACTCTTCTGATAATAAAGTTCATACAGAGACTATGCCAGTGAAACCTTTTCCAAGGTTCCAAAGGAAAATGCTTGAGGGGTTGATTAGAAAACCTATGCTGGAAATGAACCAGACACTGGAGCTGGGAGATGGAGATCAAATGTAAGAAAACCACCAACTTGGAAATTAATAAGTGTGGGATCACAAAGCATCAATCACATTTGAGAAATATGGCAGAATAAGAAAACCTGGAAAAATTGCACTTTTTGACTTTGTTAAAATTGTAGGGCACTCCAAACCACATGTCCTGCTTCATATCATTAATGTTTTGAAGAACATTAAGGAGAGGTGAAGCGGAAGGAAAGAGGTAACTTAAGTAAAACAGTTTTTGTGCTTAACAGTATGCATGTTACAAAGTAAAACATTTAAAAGTTATTTTTGCATGTAACAGTGATACTAAAGAAAACAGGTGCTCCCTTTTTCCTTCATTCTTTCCTCATGTTCAGTTTTAAGAAATATAAGCAAGTGCAGTGTAAAAAGAGAAGAAAGCCTGGACAAAAGAGCATGATATACGTAAAACTGATTAGCCTTTTCTTACTTTTGCATAGGGAGATTGCTGGATTAAGGCCCTTGCTTGATCTAACAATGTAACAAAAAGTTTTCCTTTAGCAAATAAATGTTCACAGCACAACATGATAAGCTTGTAGATGAAGGCAACTCTGTACCTGGTTCTCATGTTTCTACAGAGACAAGCTGATACGGGCAATAAAACAGAATACTCTTTTTTCAATGGGTAAAAGATAATGTTTACTGAAAGCATTCATGTTGTTCTCTACATATGGGAGAGAAATACAGTTAAAACAAAAAAAGACAGCACTTAGTGTAAGTAGAAGCACAAGCTGTACCATACAACTTAGCATGGATAACCTTCATTATAGGTCAGTTCACGCCTGTAAGTGTTGCTGTCAGTCTGGGACAATTGTTCCTATTAGGAAGACTCACCTTCATTTTTTGAAGATGTACATAGTTTTGTGTGCTTTTATTAAGTTAATAGGTTATGATGTGTTCTGGGGGAGTGTTTTTTAAGGGTTTTCATTAAAATAAAAAAAGTCTTGTAAAATGTGATACAGGTTCAAATGGATATTAAAAGAAACAACTTTTTAAAAGATCAACCTGCAAAATATTAGTGTATGCATATAATACAAAAGTTAAAACTAGCATTTCTTTAAAAAAATCTGCAATACATAACAGATGGGAATATTAACTTCTTATAATGGCAACAGTTTTCATATTATCTTTGAATGTGAACTGTCTTACAGGAATAAACAAAAAAGAAAGAGTAGTGAACTGTATTAAAAATGCAGGAGTGCAAGTAGCACTACAGGAGACACGTGAATTTTATAAAGAAAGGATTTCAGGATGTTTATTTGGTGGAATATCTGGAATAAAGGAAAAGGGGAGTGCTTATATTAATTGCTAGAGGAACTCCAACAGTGATAGAAGAAGAAAAAAAAAAGATAAAGGTAGATTGGTAGTAGTAAGGGGTAACTGGCAAGAGAGGAGTATTATGCTGGCAGGTATTTATGTTCCACCTAAAGACTGCTAAAATGGAACTCAAGAAAATTCTCTGAGAAATGATCAGCTTTCAGCAGGGAATTGTACTTATAAGTGGGGACTGGAATTTGATTTGCAACAGTGAGGATGTATCTGGGGCCTAGAAGGAAAATAGAACAAAAGAGGGTAGATGTTCGAAGAAATTTATGAAAATAGTTGGTATGGAAGATATCAAATCAGTAGTAAGAGCTCAGAGAAATTTTAATTATTATTCCCCAAGATACAAAAACTGGACTATGCTAGACAGAAATTATATTTCACAGGAACAGTACATTTAATTGAAAGGTTTGATATGCATCCAATAACAATTTCAGATCACACATCCAACAATAACTAAAATAAAAATATTGAGCAAAAAAATAAAAATGAGATACTGGTGCTTCCCCACCTGTCTGTTACACAAAGAGGAATTTAAGGAATTGTTAGTGGAAATTACCTGGAAGTTATTAGGGAAGACAAAAAATTCTTCAGCAAATATAGCTAGGCAGTGAGATAAAATGAAAGTGGAGTTTAAAAATATGGTAGAAATAAAAGAAAATGATAAGATTAAGAAATAAGAATTATTTAGAGGTACTAATAAAGGTTAAAGTACTGCAGAATAAGTGGAAGTCCATAGAACAAGAAGCGCAACTGCAGAGTGCTAAACAGAAAATAAGGGTCTACCTCGATAATATGCATGAGTATTGAAAGATTGCTGTTAAGCAACTCATTTTTGATAACTCCAGAGCACAAAAACTTTTACCACAACGGCTCAGGCAACAGAAGGCAGAAAGAGTTGTTGTCAAGCTTAGGGAGCCTATAACAAGGAAAATAGCCATAGAGGTATTTATTTCTCAGTAATTTTATAAAAATCTGTATAAAGCAGAGAAATGTGAAAACCAAGAAAAGGTACAAATGGAAATATTTATGGAAGAATTAAAGGTTAGAGTTAGATGAGGCTCAATTACTAACAGTTAGAAGGAGAACAGATAAAATGGTGACTTATAACCAATCTTCAGGAAAGTCTTCAGGAATAGACGGTATTCCTGTGGAAGTTTGGACGCTAGGAAGGAAGAAAGTGATAAAGATCTGGAAGGTTTTGTTTAACAGTATTTTAAAGGGAGAAGCATCAACATCATGGAAGAAAGCTGTGGTGGCTGTAATACTTAAAGACAGTAAAGACCCATCAGATCTAGCTTCAGATAGACCTATTTTGATTCTAAACTATGACTATAAAATGTTATGTCTGTAATGGCTAAAAGAATGGCAAAGGTGATGCCAAAATTGATAGATATGGATCAATGTAGTTTTGTAGAGGGGAGGCAAACATTTGACAACATTAATAGGACGATGATGCAGAGGGAAGCAGAATGAAAGAAAATATCACTGCTGTTGTTGAGTCTTTATGCAGAGAAAGAATCCATCAGAGTACGCTATTTTATGAGTAGGGCAATGGAAGCAGCTGCACTTCCTGATAAAATGATAAACTATTAAGACTAATTAGGAGGATATACAAGAGATCAGAGGCAAAAATTAAAGTGGGAGGGGTCCTCTCTGATAAGTTTTGTTTGAGCAGAATAACCAGGTATGGATATCTTCTTTCCCCTTTGTTATTTGCATTATATTTAGAACCACTGGCAAAGAAAAGAAGGGACTCAGAAATTCAAGGATATAATCCATATGGTAATCAAGAAAAGTTGGCGTTATTTGCGATGATATTATTTGGTACCTGATAAAAACAAAAAAGGACATGTCAGTGTTGTGGAACATTCTGAGACAGTTTCAAGTCTTTTCAGGATACAAAATTAATCAAGATAAAAGAAAGGCAATAGCTATGTACCTAGCACATGAATTAGTTCAACAATATCCATATTTATGGGGACATGATGAAATGAAGTATTTAGAGGAGTATGGATAAAAACGGACTCTGTTATGGCAGCTAAGAATATGTGGGAAGAGACTAAACAAAGGATAATATAAAAATTGAGAAATTGGAAATTATCTTTTATAGATATGGATATACACAGGCCAGTTATATATTTTTATCAACCAGAGCAGAAGTTGTGGATAGCAATTAAAGAGTTGAAGGATTTTTATCTGGGAGGGGAAGAGGGAAAGAGTCAAGTGGGATAAGTTGATCTTTCCAATAGAAGGAGGTGGTTCGATATTACCTGACTTGAAGGGATATTTCAGAGCTACACTGTTATGCCTCCTATACATAGCACAAGCACAAAGCTCTAATTCAAAGTGGAAAGAGATGATGATGAAATAGGGGGAAGCTCAAGAAATAAGGAGAGATTGGGATTTTGGATGCAGAGCCTTAAGGATTATAATAACAATAATCATACAGAATACTGCATTCATAAAGCAGCAGAAAATATTCTAATAACTAAGCCAATAAGAGAATGGAGAAAGGATATTCTGCTGATATGGATGACTGCAATTAAGGATACAGAGAATAGACAAGAGGGGGCTGGAATTTGCTCAAGAAAACTAACAATGAAAGCACGGTACTGGGAACAAATAATTAGAAAGGGAAAGGTAACAGAATGGGAAGTGGCCAAGAATTCATTTCGACTGCAGGCTAGAGATTGCTTTCCCTATAAAGGATAGACACCAGAGTATACGCACAGGGGAAGGAATGTGGGAATCTTAAGTAATGGACTAGCTTTAGTAGAGTTTTTAGTAGAATCTATAACAGAAGTTGATGCTAAAAACAGACAATTAGTTGGGAATGTAAAATACTGCATGATAACTATAGCAGTCATTCAGAGGAGGTTAGAAACGATTAGGAAGACAGACTGAATAATGAATTCACAAAGAAACAATGTAAGATACATGTGTGGCTCCCAAATATGCAACAAAGTCTAGAAGATTTAGGATTTTTGCTTAGAATTGTTTACATTGGTATTTTATACCCCAAGTAGACTCTGAAGAATTTTTTCCTCAGACAGATTGCAAATGTTGGAGGTGTGATGGGGAAGAAAGAGGCAATTGAAAACATATGTTTTGGGACAGTAATGAGTTGGCAAACTAAAAATTCCCTGTAGACTACTCTGTCTGAAATACAGTGGATATAAAAAGTGTACACACCCCTGTTAAAATGCCAGGTTTTTGTGATATACAAAAATGAGACCACAATAAATAATTTCAAAACTTTTTCCACCTTTAATGTGACCTATAACCTGTACAATTCAACTGAAAAACAAACAAATCTGTTAGGGGGAAAATATAAAAAATAAAATACATACAATAGGCAGGTTTCATAAGTGTGCACACCCTTAAAACTAATACTTGTTGAAGCACCTTTTGATTTAATTACAGCATTCAGTCTTCTTAGGTAGCAGTCTATCAGCATGGCACATCTTGACTTAGCAATATTTGCCCACTCTTCCTTGAAAACTGCTCCAAATCAGTCAAGATTGCGAGGGCATCTCTTATGCACAGCCCTCTTCGGGTCACCCCACAGATTTTCTATTGGATTTAGGTCTGGGTTCTGGCTGGGCCATTCCAAAACTTTAATTTTCTTCTGGTGAAGCCATTCTTTTGTTGATTTGGATGTAGGCTTGAGGTCATTGTCGTGTTGAAAGGTGAAATGCCTCTTCATCTTCAGCTTTCTAGCAGACACCTGAAGGTTTTGGGCCAAAAGTGACTGGTATTTGGAACGGTACATAATTCCATCCACCTTGACTAAAGCCCCAGTTCCAGCTGAAGAAAAGCAACCCGAAAGCATGATACTGCCACCACCATGCTTCACCGTGGGGATGGTGTTCTTTTGGTGATGCAAAGTGTTGTTTTTGCTCCAAACGTACCTTTTGGAATTGTGGCCAAAAAGTTCAACCTTGGTTTCATCAGACCATAATGCATTTTCCCACATGCTTTTGGGAGACTTGATGAATTGTTTTGCAAATTTTAGTCAGACCTGGATGTTTTTCTGTGTAAGAAAAGGCTTCCATCTTGCAACCCTACCCCACAGTCCAGACATATGTAGAATACGGGAGATTGTTGTCACATGTAGTACACAACCAGTACTTGCCAGAAATTCCTACAACTCCTTCAGTGTTGCTATAGGTCTCTTGGCAGCCTCCCAGACCAGTTTCCGTCCTGTCTTTTCATCAATTTTGGAGGGACATCCAGTTCTTTGCAACATCACTGTTGTCCCATATTTTCTCCACTTTTTAATGACTGTCTTCATTGTGTTCCATGGTATATCCAATGCTGTGGAAATGTTTTTGTACCCTTCTCCTGACCGATACCTTTCAACAATGAGATCCCTCTGATGCTTTGTAAACTCTCTGCAAACCATGGCTTTTGCTGTTGCAGGCAACTGAGTAAATGTCAGGAAAATCCTACTAGGACAGCTGAACTTTATTTGGGGTTAATCAGAGTTTGCTTAACTGAGGGCAGGTGCGTACTCAAGAAGACTGAATGCTGTAATTAAATCAAAAGGTGCTTCAACAATGTATTAGTTTAAGGGTGTGTACACACAACACAGTATTAATTTAAGGGTGTGCACACTTATGCAACCAGCATATTGTACGTTTTTTATTTTTTATATTTTTCCCCTACCAGATTTGTTTGTTGTTCAATTGAACTGTACAGGTTATAGGTCACACAAAGGTGGGAAAAGTTTTGAAATGATTTATTGTGGTCTCATTTTTTTATATCACAAAAATTTGGCATTTTAACAGGGGTGTGTACACTTTTTATATCCACTGTACCATGTGAGCAAATTGATGTAACTAAGGAAATGATTTTTTTTTTTGAGCTGTGATGCAGAATCGGAATTGCCTAGACATAGTAAGGCCTTGCTGATTTCAATTCTGGTGACTGCCAAAAACGCAATTACTAAAAAGTGGAAATCAAAGTTTAAACCAACCATACTATAAGTAGTGAATATAGTAACAGTGATAAAAGAACTACAAGTTGGATCTTTAGAAAATATTAGGAGCAAATTATGTAGAAAGAAATGGGACATGTGGGAACAATACATGCAGAATGGTGTTTTGGAGGAGGAATGAGGTTTAAGAAAAGGGAGGAACTGAATCAGTTATGTAATGTTTAACTGACAATGATTGTATAGAAGATTATAAGGGATGTATGATGTTTACAACTAAAAATATGTCAATATCACTTGTTTTCATTTACAAAAATGCATGACTGACTATGTCATAACTGATAACATAATAAAGATATTTCTTGTTTTTAAAAAAATCTGCAATCATATGATTATTCTAATCACTTTTGACAGCATTACAGTAGCATGTCCAACTATATGCAGTGCTTCTGTTTCTAATGAGAGCTTGGCATACTGGTTAAGGTGTTTACCTTACAGACACAAGATGCAAGGTTTGATTCTTACATGGGGTAATTGTCTTGGCTTAAAATGGTCCGCAAAGGCAGTTGGCCTAGTACTAATCTAATCTATGAATCTCTTCATATCTGCACCACTGTAATTGCCAGCAGCTTGGTTACTTATGGTACTCCAAGTTACCTTTATATTATTCAAGTTGTACAGGCCCTGCACTGGTTAAAAATCTATTTCCTTTTGTTCAAAATACTCTCCTTGGTGTCTGAGTCTCCAATCACTAAATCCCTCATATCTGTCCCTACACTAGCTCTCATCTTCACTTATACTACGCCCCCTGCCCCTCCCATCTGCAATCTTCCCTCCTCTACATCCATCACCTTCAGCCCTCCTCACTGTCTGTGCTGTTTGCCTCCCTTCCTGTGCTACTTCTGATCCAATTCCCATCCCTACTGTACTCATCATGCAAGTTCTATCCACTGTTCAGTCCCTTTTAACTCCTTCTTCTCCCATAGGCTGTGCCCCTCCCTGCTGACCTCCATCCTGCTCTTCTTATGGTGTTAGCTCTTGCTTAGTCACTTCTTGTCTCTCTCCCAATCATCAACTGTCACTGTTGCCTGCACACATCCTTCCTCCTTGGCCTCTTTTTTATTGTACTTTTTTGTGGCTACATGTCACAGTTTCTCCCTTCACCTTACTCTCTGCAATTCTACTTTCCTGTACTATTCTGATTACCTCTACTTATGTCTTAATGGCCTCTATGTTTTCTCTCCCCTTTCATTTCCCATCCAATTCTGCTTAATGGCTTTCTGTTGCTGCACTTCACCAGTGTTTCTCTTCCCTTTCTTGCCTAACCAATCCTTTCCTATATCTAGCTCCTATATTCTTCCTAAAGTTCACAAATTCTCCTGCAGAAGCACAACTTCTGCCACATTAAAATCTTCCTAAGCTCAGTGCTAGTGCATCCTCATAGCAAATTGTACGTCCTCATAGCATGAGGACCAACGAGGAGTTGACTGCAGGTGTGGAACAGCGGTCACTTATGCTGGTAATGACTAGGTCTAGGATATTGTTGCGGGGGTGTAGATAAGTTGATCCAAGGAATTGGAATTTATGAATTCTAGAAAGCGTTGAGTGAAGGAGTTGGTACATGAGTAGTTTTCCCAGTTTATGATGGGGTAGTTAAAATCACTCATTATTAGGGTGTTTGGTTGAACCTTAATATTTTCCAATATATCAAGAAAAGAGGAGTGGGAATCCTGGGGCATGGTGGGGGATCTGTAGCAAGCTGCAATTTGGATTGCAGTTTTGCCCAGAGTTAATTGCACTTGGATAATCTCAGAAGCTTTATGCTGAGCAACTAGCCTGAGTTGTGGATATCCTTAATGAATATGGACACACCTCCGCCTTTAGTGTTCCGGTCCAGGTTAGATGGCCGAAAGGTGTGATATGAATTACAGCCTGGTAATGCAGGGATGCTCTCTGGAACCTTGAACCAGGTCTCAGTCACTGCAAACATATCAATGTTCTCCATTTTAAGAAGTGCCTCGAGTGAGTGCATTTTGAGGTTTAGACTTCTAACGTTGAGTAGCATTACCCTCAGTTTTTGCTTGCCTGTGCCTGTTACAGTGGTGAATTTGTCATTTGAACCTTGCCTAAAAAAGGCACTATAAGGGCAGCAACAGCCTTAGCCAGTATCCGTAATCCCAGGGGCGACAGGTGCAGGCCATCTTTGGCAAAGTATCGTGGTCTGTCGACCATGTCGTCCCAGGCAGACTGATACTGGATCCCCTTAGAATGACATCAGAAAATTAGCCAATTGTTGAAGTCAATCATTTTGCCCTTGTGCTGTGGTATCATTCTGGGCGAGGGCAGGATGCTACTCAGGGCTAGGGTAATACCTGCCTGGGCTACAAGATCAGACAGCTCTTCCATGTCTCTTTTCATGTAGTCCAGGGAGGTATGTCTCAGGTCGCTCACATCAACATGGACAATGACAGAGTCATATTTGTACTTGTTGTGGAGTGACCCGAGTGCGTGGGTTATGTGCCGATCCTGGCACCCAACAGGCAGCTGACAGTAACCTTCTTTTTGTTTAGCCTGGTGAGTGGAACATCAGTGTGCCTGACTATACAGTCACCTATGACTAATGTGTTGGGTATGTTGTTTTGCTTTATGGGCTATGGCTGAGTGGCACACTGAGTTTGTGGGCTATGTGTCATTTGGGTTGTGTTAGGGGTGGAGGTTGCTTGCGTTTCTGCTTTGGACGTCTCTGTTGCTTGGGCAGATTATTATTGAGAGCCTCAGAAAATGTTTTTGTGTTTCTATGTGTGGATTTTGCTGGTGTAGGTTTAGTGGTACTATGTGATGAGTATGGTGTGGTGCAAGTGTTTACCTTCTCCTCTTGACTGTCAAGTTCAGTCTTGATTGGAGAGAGCTTTGCCTCCAGTTTGGCTAGATAAGTGCATCTCTCACAGGTTGTAGGGTTGGGTGGTAGGAGGAGAGGGTTGTCTGTGTACATAAGGCAATTGCTACATTGCCCAAGATGCCCAGATTCATCAGGTAGACAGGAGAAAACACCAGGGGTTGACCCTTGGACATGCCTGAATAAAAATCTATTTTCCTCTAGACAAGTGAGGAAAATAAGTACAAGATCTGTTTTTCTCCAGGCATGAGGAAAGTAAGTACAAAAACTGTTTTCCCCTAGGTAATGAGGAAGGTTGAGTGCTGTAGTAATTTGTAGCTTATTTAGTGCTTACAACAAGTTCTGAGCAAGTGCTGACCTCGAAGACACAGATTCAAGTGCTAAAACTATGAAACTGGCTAGTTCTAAGGAAAAATTTGAAGAGCAGGCTTTAGGGCACCGGGAATAGTTTAACCCTAGCTAAGCAGTGCTACGTGATGCGCTAACTCACGCAAACACAGGTTTTTAACTCAGAAAGTTGAAAGGGATAGAAATCAGCCCAAAATGTCCAATAAGTTTCAATTTAAGAGCTAGAAACCACTCCTCTTGTGACAGATAGGCTGCTCAATGCTTACCACTCTCACTGGTAAGAAGAAAGACTTCCCACTACCACAACAAGGTCTGGACAACTCAGAAACACAAACTAAAGTCCTGAAACCAGCAAATCTGGGATTCAGACTATTCTAGTATAGGAAAAGGCAGGAAAAGAGCAAAACAAATAGTATTTTTTTTTGTGTGTGAAATTAAGCAGAAAAATGCAATTTAACAGTAAATGTGCACAGAAAAGGCGGTCACACTTGAGTGTGAAGCCTACAGCAGTAAAAGCAGTTTAAATTATAAACTTTAAGCTGATATCGAAGTGCATACACAGTAAAATGATTTAACAGTAAAATGCAGCAAAAATAACAACACAGCCACAGTAAAAACGGCTTTTACAGTGTGATAAGCAAAAACAGTCAAGAAAAAGCCAAAAAGACACTTTGAATCAGCAAAAAGTCTCTCCTTCTCATTTCTAATGCTGTAGTAGTCTGCAGGATGCCCAAACAGGATCCGCTGAGCTAAAACAAGTGCAAACCTGTGCAAACAAAGGTTTTTCGCTCAAAAAGTTGAAAGGGATAGAAATCAGCCCAAAACGGCAAATAAGGTTTAATTTCAGAGCTGGAAACCACTCTTCTTGTGACAGATAGGCTGTTCAGTGCTTACCACTCTCACTGATAAGCAGAAAGAATTCCCACTACCACAAGGTCTGGACAACTCAGAAACACAAACTAAAGTCCTGAAACCAGCAAATCTGGGATCTGTACTATTCTAGTACAGGAAAAGGCAGAAACGAGCAAAACCGATAGTATTTTTTGGAGGGTTTTGGGTTTTTTTTGTGAAATTAAGCAGAAAAATGCAATTAAAAAGTAAATATAAACAGAAAAGGCTGTCATACTTGAGTGTGAAGCCTACGGCAGTAAATCCAGTTTAAATTATTAACTTTAAGTTGAAATCAAAGTGCACACACAGTAAAATGATTTTACAGTAAAATGCAGCAGAAGTAACAACAGAACCACAGTAAAAATGGCTGCAAAAGTGCGATAAGCAAAAACAGTCAAGAAAATGCCAAAAAGATACTTAGAGTCAGCAAAAAGTCTCTCCCTCTCGTTTCTGGTGCTGTTGTAGTCTGCAGGACAGCCAAACAGGATCCGCTGAGCTAAAACAATTCTGTAGCACTTCCACAGAAATTATTACAGAAAATATCTGCAATCAGACTAGGGTCTATAACAGAACTTAATTATATTCCCTCAGTTTATAAACATCTTAAACTATATGACATATGGTAAACTGCTACATTATTATCCTTGGTGGGTGTCACAACATTCTTTTCACATTGAGTTTTGGATTTTCTGACAGTTTTCCTCATTTTTTGCTTAGACCTAGTTTTAGTTTATTTTTAACATTAGAACATATAAAAAGCCCAATATTGTTATTTTTTTCCTCATTATAACTTTTCAGTATTGCTCTAAATCACAACAGTGGATGTTTTTATTGAGATTTTTTATGACACTAATTGGTACATAATATGTTAAAACCACATTAAAAAAATCATAAAATGAATTCCAATATTCTGCTACACTATTGTATTGCATTTGTTCTTTCCATTTAATTTATTAATTTCTTTAATAATTTCCTCATAATCAGCCTGGCAGAATTTTCTCACATTATCAATATTACAGCATTTCAAACCCTGAATAACTTTAATTTGCTAAGATACACACCAAATCCCCAGTTCAGTTTTAAAATTCACATTCTGAACTATCCCATTCCTTCCCAAGACAAACTAGCTTCCAAGATCATTAGTCCAGAAACACTTTGTGAATTACTATGCTCAATACTCAATTCTAATATTTATGAAAACAATTGCAGTTAGTAGTGCAAGGTCCAACATATGTCAGATGCATTAAAATAGCACAGTTGTGCAATTTAACTTCTACCACAACAGTAAATATTGAAATAGATCACAGCTACAATAGCTAAGCTATATGAGTTATACCCTGCAAAGGATAGGTCAACAAGCCATCATCCAAAGTTTCAGGGCATCTTCCACGTGTCCTAACTGCTGAAGGGCTCCAGAAGAGACAATGTCAGTAGTTAGGCTGCAAACCTTCAAAGCTTTCTGGCCTCAGAGAAGGGAGGCTAGACCTCTGTCTCTTAGATATATGTTAAAAACTAAGGTAAATGAAAATATCCACACCTGGGCACAAAACATATGCAAAAAAGGGGATGGAATAAAGGTGCCCCCTACTGCAACAGTGACCTATTCAAATATCTATAGTTGTGTTAAATCAACTTACAGAACTGTGGTATGTCTATCATCAGATCACTGCTGCAGTAGCATAAGTATAGGGTTGGATTACTATAGCCTAGAAAGAAAGGGAGGAGGAGAAGGTTCAAATTCCAGAAGCCCATTGAGAACAGTCATAGCAAAACCTGTTTTAGACCTAGAAAGAATCTAGTTTGCAATGTTTTGTAAAAGTATGCACACATAGAAACAAGTTGCGGACTTTAGAATACTTCCATTGCCCACTCCTTTCAAAAAAGCCATAGAAAAAGCCAAATCCCAGATAGAATGGGCCTGACCCTGCTTGGAAGTGACTTGTTATGGTCAGAACAACACAAAACAATATCATAAAACAACCACTTGAAAAAAAAAATCTGCTTTGGCACTGCTGTTTCCTATGAAGGGAAGAAAAAGGGACATTTTTATTCAAACTCCTGGTCAGTATATAGTATCAGAGTTGTCTGTGGACATCCAGAGTATGCAAAATCCTTTCTCCCTTATTTTTTGGATTTAGAAAAAGGGAGAGATGGACAGACTGACTCAATGTAAACTGTGAAACTAATTTAGGCAGAAATGAAGGATTTGTTCACAAAGATACACCATCCTTATGAAAAATGAGATATGGTGAGTCAGCCTTAAGAGCTTGTAACTAACTCAGATACTTCAGGTTCCTGGTGTTTCCTGTGACTTGTGGTCGTGGTTAACACAGATACGTATTGCTCTTAAGTCTGCATGAAGAGTCCCCCTGTTTCCCAAATTCTATTCAGCCTAATGAGCTGGTTTAAATAGAAAATGGGTAAGTTTCTATTGAACAAATAAGATCTCAAGACGCAGCCACTTAACTTCTAGATGGACAGGTATAAGGAACCCCTATCAAAAACAGTTTGACTTGAGGCTGAATGCAAAGGGGAGATCTAAGGGCAGACAAGCAGAGATGGCCAAGAAAGAAATCCTGATAGAACAGCAAGAAAAGACAGATGATAACACACAAATACTGAACAATCAGAGGTATCTGGACCTGAAAAGGGTCCTGATTCTTAGTTTGGCACCAACTAGAAAATCTCTTCTACATACCCATATATGATTTTCTAGCAGCAGTTGTTTTTCTTCCACGAATACCTGATGCGCATCCTCAGAAAACTGGTGCCTTAATAGCATCAGCCAGGCAGTCAAATGAAGATGTTTTAACCTGAGATGTATCAAATGACCCTTGTCTTGTGTGAGTAAATCCAGTCTGTGAGGAAGCATGTGGTAATTATCCTTGGCCATTTTCAAAATGGAGAACCACTGCTGCCTAGGCCAAATAAAGGAGTCACTATAATTATCTTTGCAGAGTCTTTCTGAATCTATAGAATGACCTTTGTTATCAGTGGAAAAGCATACAAGAATATTTCATCCATGGAAATGAGAAGGCATCTGTCTTCCAGATCTGTTTGTAAAGACTCTGAAGCAGAATTTCTGTAACTGTCTGCTGTGAACGGAGGATAACAGATCTATATATGGAGTTCCGTTGGGAAGATCCCCCCTCCCCCAGGTTCAGTTTCCATTCGTGACTGCCTGTCTTGGTTTTGCTCATTACGTCTGGAATACACTTACCCTCTCATGGAAATGGCAAAACAATCTTTATACATAACTGCTACCTGTACAATCCACTAACTGCACTTGGGCCTTCTCTTTCGTAACTTCTACCTCTGTAAAATCTTAGAATGTATAAATACAGCTACTGTTTTTGTAGAACTGTAAATAGAAATGCAACTATGTAACTACTCCTTGTTTAACTGGAACTTAGTATAATGCAATGTACCCAGGCTTCCACTGAAAATGGGTATTACCCGGTCGGTCTGCCCCAGTAAACAAAGACAAATAAAAAAATAATGTTTGGTACCAACAGACTGAAGATAGCCTGGAGGTAAATACTAAGGTGAGTTGCTAGTTCCCAGGCCATTATAGCTAGTCTGCAAACTGGACTTGATTTAGTTCTGAAAAGGGGACTTAATCTAGTTTCCTCCTGTTTATGTACCACATAACTGTTGTGTTGTCTGATTACTACCAGAGGTCCTGGAGTCCAAAGATGACTTAGAGATTTGAGAGCATTGGTTACTGCCACATTCCTTTGACATTCATGTGTTTTGTTTGTCTTGTTTGTTCCCCAGACTCTGAATCTTCACTCCCTCCCTTGGATATAGCTGCTCAAGCAAAATCTGAGGCATCTGTGGTTACAGACTAAGTAGAAGCTAGAAAGGAGAAAGGGAGAAAGGAAGACCTAGGTTGAGAGATAACTGGTCCATCCAACAAAGTAACTTCCTTTTGACAAACCTCAACATTGGGATCTGAAAAGAAAGTGGGTGTCAGTGCTGGGTTCAAATCGATATGAGGAACCATTTAATTTTTTTCATGTGAAGTATGGCCACAGAAATCATGAGAACTGTAGAAGCCATGAAACCCAGAATCCTGAGATATTCCCTGGCTCAGGTAAGAAACTGGGTAAAGAAAATCCAAAATTGTTCCTTGGAAAGTTCTATTTTTTCTCAGTGAAGAAAAGCCCTCAACGTGGATGATTCCAGAATGCAAACACTCTCCTGAGAAAAGGAATGAGATAAAAATTTAGAAAGTTCACCTGGAACCTCAGACTGAGGGGGTGTTTTACTCAGGGCAGGGATTCCTGACATTTTGAAAGAGTCTGTAAATATAAAACAGTCATCTACACATGGAAAAACGGAATGCCTTGCAACCTGCAGAGCTATTTCTGGTGTCAGATACTTTGTAAACTCCACTGGAGCTGTAGATAGTCCAAAGGATAAGACAGAGAACTGAAAATGTAAGCCAGGCACAAAAAATCTTAAGAAACATCCAAACTCATTCAGAACTGTGATGTGATAAGCATCTTTTAACTCTAGAGTTACCAAAAAAAAAACTGTTTTGTGGAGTGAAGGGTAATACAGACTGAAGGGAAAGCATCTTGAACTTTGGGACTTTGATGCGAAGGTTTAGAAAAGAAAGGTCTAGGACTGGTCTCCAAGTTCCATCTTTCTTTGGCCATTGAAAGAGTCTTGAATTAAAGCCCTGAAAAGGAGAAAGGGACTCCCACTGCCAACTCTAACCTTTCTACATGACTATCAGAACCCACTTGTCTAAGGTTATCTGATTGTCACACAGGAAAACGAAGGCCTTGACTTTGGGAAATATTTAATAGGTTGTCAGGGAGTAGGGGGAACACATGAAGGGGCATACAGTCTGTATTTTTAGACGGTCCTTGGTTCTGAAATGCACCCCCCCTTCTTTTCTGAGACCCCTTGCCATTGTGTTTTTTTTTTTTAATTCTGTTTGCCTCTACCTTGCTGAGGCTGTTTGTTCTGCTTCCTATAAAAGGATCCTGAATTGGAAAGACAATTCCTGTTAAACATTGGAAAGGAGGGTTAAAATATCTGCATGACCCTAACTTTCCCCTTTCATCAAATCTCTTAAGGACCTGATCAGAAAAGGAGCCAAACAATGCCTCTCTGTCTAGGGAAAAAATCAAGATCTCAGCTTTGACATCCTCTGATAAATTCTGTGGCCATAATTAAGCAAACCTACCCATTACTGATCCAGTAGCAGCTGCTCTGGATACAACGTCAATAGAGTCAAAAGAAGATTTTAGAATGTTTGGTTACCTTGGACACAGAGGATATTAAAAAAATTCAAAGAATTCTTAGTCTCTGAATAAGGGACGTTAGCTATTCTTTTATTTTCAAAAGAAGCAAACAAATATTTTGGCTTGTGAGCTTGACAATTTAGAATTCTGAATGCTAACATCAAAGAAGAATATACTTTCTTCCCAAATCTATCAAAAGTTTCCCATCTTTGTCAGAAGGGATAGGGTTAGAATTCACAAGATGTTTGTAATAGATGGCTTTGCCAAATAAATAAATAGATGAATAACTGCATGGTCTGATACAGGATGAGAAAATAGATATTTGTGGGGTCTGAGGGACCTTATATAATCTATCACAATTTTTAGAGGCAGGAGTTTGGCTGTCAGGTTTGTTGCAGGTTGTCAAAAAAACATCCTCTAATACTGGTAGCACAGTAGGAGCATCCGCAAGATGAGGAAAATCATAGTATTTTTGCTGGAATAGCAAAATTTTAGACTGGTCCCCCTGAACAATAACTTTTCAGAGGGGGGTCTGATTTCCCTTCCTGTGGTGTAGGAACTGCAGAATTACATTCCCAGTCAAATTCCTGCCCTTTCTGACTAGAGAAATCAGTATCAGAAAGACAGGGACATCTTTTTTTTCTTTTCAAACTCAGTAAGAAATCAGAACAAAAAATTAAAGACTTAAAATAAGCACATAGCAAAACTCAGGCAGTCTTCCCTGTCCATCCTTTTTGAAGCAGGAGAAGAAAAATGTCTAACTTTGTTTTCTTTTTTTTTTAGGAGACGCCCTAGAAAATGACTAACCAAAGGATAGGGCTCTTCCCCAGGAATAAGGCACTCTAGATTGACTTTACAGTAAAGCAACATCCACTCTCTCCTCCAAGACTAACAAGAGTGGTTCCTCCCTTGGTGGATGAGGAGTACCCATCAGATGCAGAGGAGATTCCTAATTCCTGGTCTTTAGCAGCATCTTAAGAAGCAACACTAGTAGGATCAAGAGCAAATGATGAACAGTCCAGGCTACCAGATTTGGTCACAGAAGATTCACTCATTGGCAGCTGAGGCAGTGAAGAAGCCAGACAGACTACCAAAGCCTCCCTTGTAACTTGTTCTGCTTGCAGTCAGATGTAGTAAGAACAGAACAAACTGAAGTCTGCTCCATTGCTAGCAGAGAAAGGTGCCTGATATACATGTAGAAGAACCTGAAAGAGCTGGTGAACCTCTTGACATACATTTTAAAATTTTGAGGTAAGAATTTTAGTAACAACCCAAAACCACTAACCCATGCCCGTCTAAATTTTTCCACACTTTGAATTCCTCTAACAGACAAAGTTAACCAAAAATTAACTTTTTTGAAGAAGTACTTAAGTGGTTACAAATAATTTTTCCTAGTTTAAATATAAAGTCTTCTGAAAAAAAAATAAAGATGAAGGTTTTAGCCAGAAGGTTACTTATCTGTCCAGCTTTGGAGAACCACCAGCCAAATGTCAACCACTCTAAGACAGGAGAGAGAGAGTATACTTCAATGTAAGAAAGTTCTGAAGGTTTAGCATGTTAACCGTTGACTTTGTACAGCTTCCTGGAGTCTTTTAGTGGTTAATGCACAAAAAAGGTGCTGTGAAGTTTTTGATAATGGCAAGTTTGTCATATCCTTGGTAGGATATAACCCATAGCTTAGGCTACTGTAACAGTGATCTAATGATGAACATTCCCTGTTATTATCACATAAGCCTTTCCACCACAAAACTGAAGCTCAGATGCTAACCTTATCATTTCAAATTTAGACAGGTTGGATGGCCTATAAAATGAAGCAATTTCCCAATTCTCCCTAACTATCACTACAAAAATGGCCACAACTGCCGTAGAGAATATGACACCATTTGGAGATGACATATCTAGACACACCATCACTATTCCTGTTCTGCCTATATTTGTGATACTAAATAAGACCACAACAGCAATAAGTGAATTATATTATTAAATCATTTTTCTAAAATGAACAGTAGGTCAAAATGATGGTTAAGATTTCTAGCATTACTAAAAATCATTTCAGCACATTTTTAAGGAGCTAATATTTACTTCACTGATGATGGTGTCCCTAAACAGCATCCACATTCTTATCCCCAACATTACTGAAATGTATCTGGCGCCATTCAAACATAGTTTTGCAACAACATTTTTCCACAAAATTTAACAACAAAAAAAATGCAAAAAAGTACAATCTACAATATGTCTGAATAGTGTAGCAATAATGGGATAAACAACTGCCATTGAAAGACTATGCCTGCTTGTATATAATTCCACTACTGATACCTTGCTCTCCATATTGATGTATACACTGTATATTACAAAAAAAAAAAAGTACTCACCATAATGTTCCATCTGTGTTGCCCGTTTTCATTCTTCCTCAACTGTTGGGTTCAGATCAGATTCTCGGATCGAACTCAGCTGCTTCTTTCAGACTGTAGAACACTTGAATTCTCGAGCTTCTCCCTTTACCCATAATGCCCCAGGCACCTAACATACCTCAGATCTAGCTTGCTGCCCACAGACCTACAGAGAGCAGTGGAGAATAAGGAAAGAATGGAAACTGGGGCTCAAAAAGGAACAGAGGTTCCTTCAATACCCTTAGATCTTTCCAGGAGTAAAGTAAGGAGGGGTTGGTGGGTGGGAAGTTAAGGAAGAATGAAAATGGACAACACAGATGGAACGTTGTGGTATGTACATGACTTTTTTTATCTGATTTTGTCATTTTCATTCATATCGCAATTGTTGGAACAGAGTCCCTAGCTACCTAAATTCTGTGAGGACTCTAAGAAGGGATATTGGCTGCTCTTCCTTTATAGAACAGATCCAATTTGTAATAAGCAATAAAGTTATGAGGATTAGCTCAGGTTGCAGCTTAACAAATTTCATCCAAGGAAGTTCTTGGCAAAAAGGCTGAGGAAGTCACGGTGGTTTTAGTAAAAACAAACCTGCTTTTTCATAAACAAAGGTAATACAATCAGTCGACCATTTAGCCAAAGTCAATTTAGAAACTGGTTTGCCTAATTTTGAATCAGAAAAGAAAACAAATAATTGTTCACATTTTCTCAAACCTTTGGTTCTATGAAGGTAGTAATGTTAAAAGGTGTAATACACATTCTCATTTGTTTGAAAAATGTGGAAAGAAGACTGGAAGGTTGATAACCTGATAAATACTGGATTCTGACACCACCTTACGTAAAAAGGAGAGGTTGGCCCATAAAGAATTTCTATCCTTGTGAATAGTTAAATAAGGAGGTTTAGAAGACAGAGCCTGAAGTTCATATACTCTTCTGGCAGAAGTAATAGCAACTAGGAAAACAGTTTTCCAGATCAAATATTTTAGATCAGACTTAGCTGATGGTTCAAAGGAGGTTTGGGTCAAGGCCTGAAGAACATTTAAATCCCAAGGAAGAGTAGGATCCTTTAAAGGAGGCCTCAGTAAATATATTCCTCTGAAAAAGGGTTTGCAAAGCTTGGATGAAGCTAATGTAGAGTTATTTACTTCTATATGAAAGTTGGAAATGGCTGCTAATTATACTATTGACAGTTAAGGAGCTAGCCCCGAGATTGAAAATTGTAGCTAAAAAATCAAGAACCTTAGAAATTGGTGCTGAAATGCAATCTGAATTCTTTTTGCTTGCCCAAAATACAAATCTTTTCCATTTACTTTTGTAAAATTTTCTAATGGAAGCTTTGTGGGAAGATAACAGAATGTGACAGACAGGGTTGGAGAGCCTGAGCTGTCTAGCAATCAATGGAACTGGAGGAACCATGTGGTCAACTTGTGACCTGAAATATCTGGATGAATAATGTCTGTTGGGTGAGACAGAAGGTCTAGAGTTGGATCCAGAATCCTGGACGGGTGTAGAAGATGAAGCCAAAGGAAGGGAAACCAGATGTGACAAGGCCAGTATGGTGTAAAGAGGATAGCTATGCTCTTCAATAGAGATGCTTTCTTGAGAAATTTGGGAATGAGAGGTAATGGGGATAGGCATAAAGATGACGGGAGGCCCAGTCGTGAAGTACAGCATCCCTCGGTGACTCCCTCAGTGGGGAAATCAGGGCAAAGAACCTGCTGCACTTTTTGTTGACAGGAGATGCAAAATGGTGCCCCATCAATGGGAAATCATCTCTGCCATGTTTATGCTGAGGAACCACTTGTGAGGCATCAAAACATACCTGCTTAACTTGTCTGCAATCACAATGGACTTCCCCAGAACTGCATATCAGAAAGCGATTAGATAAGAACGTCCATTGTCATACTCTCATAGCTTCTTGAGAAAGAGGATAAGATCTGGTTCCCCCTTGTTTGCAGATATACTACACCACCAGCATACTGTCTATATGTATCGCAACAGTCCACGATGGGAGTGTGTCTTGGAAGGCCTGCAACACTAGAAGGTCAGCTCTCATCTCCAAGACATTAATATGCATGTTGGCCTCTTCAGAGGACCATGTCCCTTAGACCATCCTTCCCAAGAAGTGCCCCACCCACCCAATCTGAACAGTGTCCATGGTCACTGTGGCCTTGGGTTGAGGGAGAACAAAGGGACAGACTTCTTGTACTTGACTGGAGTGGATTCACCACAGAAGGTAATTCTTGCAAGCTTGGATTATTTTGACTTGACTTGATAATGGCTGTTGGAGAACTGACCATTGAGTTGTGAGTGCCCATTGAAGGCTTCTCATATGGAACCTTGCTAGCGGTATATGGGTGATTGCTGCTGACATGGACCCCAACACTTGGAGTATGAGATGGGCTGAAACAGAAGAGCTCTGAATGATCTTTTTGACCTGGAAATGAATTGTTTGAATCAGAGACAGAGGGAGAGAAGCTATTTGAGTGACCGTATTGAAAACGGCACCAATGAATTCCAGAGTTTGAGTTGGACTGAGTTGAGATTTGATGTAATTGACAGAAATCCCCAGATGAGAACACAGCTGGATTAAGTAGTCCCATGCTTGAATTAGTTGGTGTCTGGTTGGAGTGGTCAGGAGCCAGTCATTCAGATATAGAAACACTCAGGATCCCCACAGTCTCAAGTGAACTGCAACTACTGCCATGCACTTGGTAAACACCCTAGAAGCTACGGTGAGACCAAAGGTCAGTGATCTGGACCGGGTATAACCAACTCCCAGCCAGAAGCGTAGATAATGTCTGAATAGTCTGCTCATTTTAAAGCGATAGTACACATCCTGAATATCTGTTGGGTACATCCAGTCAACCTTTTGCAGAAATGACAGAATGGACTGAACCTTGACTCTCCGAAACTTAGTATGTTGAACTGATTGATTTAGTTTGCTAAGATCCAAGATTGGTCTCCAGTCCTCTGTCTTTTGTGGCACTAAAATGAATCTTGAATAAGTTCCAGACTCTGGGTGAACCTCTTGGATAACTTTTTTCCTAGCAGCTTTTTTATTTCTATTGCTGCTACTTCCCTCTGACTGGGTTGAACATCAGGGATTTTGTTTGATACGAGTGGGGGTGGATGGAAAAAATGGTATTATACAACCTCTGGATATTAACTTCCGCACCCACAAATCTTTTGTAATTTTTAGGTAGGCTCTCTGGTGCAGGAATAGACAACTCCTGACTACCTCCAGAGTTGGACAGTCAGCCCTCCTTTCAGGAACACTGATAGATCTGTCAGAGAAAGTATCCCTGGATCCCTAATTATGCGGAACACCTCCCCCACAAGGATGGTGTCTTTCATTTAAATTCCCCCCTCTGCCCCTAGGGAACTGTCCCCATCTGGATGTTGGAAGAGGTCCTGGGATTTCTTAAACCACACTTTCCATCTGCCTCATTGGTTCCTAGAAAAGGACTACTGAGGTGTCAAAAAATGTACACCCACAGCAGACGAGGTTTTCCCTTCCTGCTCGCACCTTCAGAGTGCATCTTTCAGTATGGGGCTGATCAAGGAGGTTTTATCAAAGGGAGCATTAATGAAAGAATATTTAAATGGTTCCACAAAATCACATAAGCGCATCCAGACATGTCTATATATAGGGGGTAGCCGACTAAATTAGTGCAGAACATTATCCAACAAGAAAGAAGTCGAACCTATCAAAACAGGATGACTCATGACATGACACAAGATTGGTTTTCAGCTAAGTCAGTGGTGCACTCCTTGGATAGTGCAGCTATAAAAGCGGCTATTCGTCATAACTGGAGAATATGAGAAGCCTGAGAGGAGGTTTTAGATGTGGTACGTAACAAACTTCTTTTCATTAACAAAAAAGGTAAGAATATCAAACAGTACTTTGAAAGAGAAGATAATAAAAGTCAGGGAGGGGTACCTACAAATGTTATAGCTGCACCGAGTGCATATACATTTTGGAAAGTTCTCATTTTGTTAATCCTAGAAGCAAGCAAGAATACCCTATACCAGTTTTTTTTTCACGTGTAAAGCCAAATATGTGGTTAAGATGGTGTGTTGTTTCACCTGTGATTTATTTTACATACATAAAGCAAACAGAGCATTAAAAAAGAGAATTTATGAACACCAATATTCCATTTCCATTAAGAACAGATAATGCCCTAGCAAAACATTCTATGGAGTTTCATCAGTTCAACAAGTTCATTTTCAGTGTTATAGATTATGCTTCTTTGGATTTTAATGGTAATAGGGATATCGAATTGGAATACAGGGAACCTAGATGGCAAATTTTATTCCATGCTTACAGTGCACCAGGATTAAATAATCATGTTAATTATAAAGTGGTTTTATCCAAAAATCAGTATAGGAACAAGTGTAAATAATTTTTTATTTGTATTGTTCACGGGTTTAGAATATTTTTTTCATGGATTTTTATGGTTCTTTTATTAAAGTTTAATATAGTATACTTATTATTGTTCATTAATGTTTGTCTCAATTGTACAATGTGACAGGAAATCCTGACTGGAGGGTATTTAAAAATAGACTTGCAGAGGATGTTCTATGTTCTGATGAAAGCAATAGTTGCCAAAATTGCCCAACATTTTATTGTGCGTTCAGCAATAAACATGTGTATGCATTTCTCCTCGCTGGTGGTTACTTCATTTTTATTTTTCACATCATCTCGTGGCTTCCCAATATTTCTGTTCAACATTAGATTGCTTAAGTATACAGTATCTATGTCAGATGTCATTGTCAATGTTCATAGGTTCATAGGTAGGTACTAGGCTATCGGCCGAAGGGCCTACATAAGCCTAGCCAGCAAGGTTCCATGGCTTACGCCACCCAAGAAAGTTATTTTCCTGTGCCACTGTCGAGCAGACACACAGAAGTGATCCCCGGGGTGTATTTCCTATTTCCCATCCACTCATCAAGATTTTTCTTGAAGAGTGCTAATGAAGAACTTTGCTTGACATAGATGGGTAGCTTGTTCCAGAGTATAGGAAGTCTCTGAGACAGGAATCTATCCCTCCAGCATGTCCTGTTTATTGTGGTGACAAGGTTTAGGTCCCTAGAGCGTGTAGCTCGGAGGGATTGGGATTTCTTTAGGTGTAGCATGTCCAACAGCTCTGGGTTTGACATAGCTTTATATGTTGGGCAGAGATCACCTCGGAGTAGGTGATATGCTACGGAGTAAAGCTGGAGTTTTTTGAAGCGGTCAGTGTACGGCATTTGTTTGAGGCCAGTAATCCTCTTTGTGAGGTACTTCTGTGGCCTTTCCAGCTGCTGCAGATGTCTTGTGAGGTACATTCCAAAAGGGGCGTTGAACTCTATAATGGGTCTAATGAGTGTCGAGTAGAGGGGAACAATGACCTCTTTTTCCTGGATGAGAACCCTTTTATGATGAGGTGTGCCATGTACAAGGACTTCCTGACTACTGTGGCGATGTGACTATCAAAGGAGAGACTTCTGTCAACCTGGGTCCCAAGGTCTCTTATCACGCATTCGATGTTAAGTAGATTGCTGCCTATGTGGTAGTTCATGGGTACAGAGTTTTTACCAAAGGGGATGACACTGCACTTTTTGGCATTGAGCTTGAGGCCATGGCTCTGACACTAGGCATCTGTCTCAGTGAGGCCCTTCTGTAGGATGTCCACATCATTTGGGGACTTGACTATGGCTCCTAGTTTGCAGTCATCTGCGAACTTCGTTAGCCAGAGGCCTTCTGTGTTAGCCTGTACTTCAGAGAAGTAGATACCAAACAGGAGAGGTCCCAGGACGGAACCCTGTGGTACTCCACTTGTCACTGCTTTGAGGTCAGATTTGGAGTCTGCAACTTTTACAGTGTGGGTTTTGTCAGTGAGCCAGTTGGCAACCCATCTTGTGACGTAGGGATTTATACCTAGTTTAGTGAGTTTAGCTATAATTCCAGAATGGGGGATGGTGTTGAAAGCCTTGGCGAGGTCAAGATAGGCTGTGTGAACCACCTTACCCTCATCCATGGCTTTGGTGACTGCCTCAAAGAAGTCGATCAGGTTCAGGAGGCATGATCTGCCTTTCACAAACCTGAACTGGGTGGGATCCAGAGTTTGGAGGTTACCATTGTCTTTGTTTATGAGTTCCAAGATGATACTGGACTGAAGCTTTTCTCCCCAGCCATCCACTGAAAATGGGTCCTGGGCCTAATTGGACTTTCCCAGTAAACAAAAGCAATACATAAAATAAATACATAAATATTGTTCTTTAGACACAGTTGCCAAATCCCATTGGTAAGCTTATTGTCCATTCTCCTCTTAGAAACACCATATAAGACGCTGGTGGGATATCCGATACCACCACATGGATATTTTTTTTTTTTGTTTAGAGTAATAATGTAACATCCTCATCCTATTTTTCAATAATTACCTTTTCCAAATCAATACTACTACTAAATACATTGACCACATCATTATTTTTTTAACACAACTTTGCTGAGCACATATCATAATCATATACTTATTGACTTGCATATTACACTTTCTTCTATAAACATTTTTACAACATTTCAAACTATAGATATCTTCTAACCAATAAGCTTACATGCCATTCAGTAGTCTTTTATTTCTGCACCATTTTCTTTTCACCCCATCACTGCCTCCATTGTGAGGGTAACGGTCCCACACATTCCATTTAAAAGTATGTATCTTGCTGCTTCCCCTATCCAAGTCTTTCTCCAACTGCTTTACTTCCTTTATAATATCTAGCATATCTTCCATGGTGAGTATAACTGTCAGTTTCTACTTTCTGGTTATTTTATTGGCTTCTTACAATTAAAGAAAATAACATTTTTTTGTCCTGACATTCTAATTTCTCTACTCCAACTTAGCAGTGTTCGCTTTAGCAATTACCACTTGTTCACTGAGTATTTGTTCACCAGAATTTTGCAATGCATCTTTAAACTCAGTCAACTCAGCACACTTACAAAACACTTGCTCGCAGTAAACCTTCTCACTCCTCTACAACAGTAGTATATAGCTAGGGTGGGGTGAGAGGGGCAACTCCCTAGGTACAAAGTGTTGGGGGTGCGATCGGGAGGCCATCCATCATTCTGATCACTCTTTACTGCGAAACAGGATTTAAAAGCTGGTATTGCATTTGTGGTCAAACCTGAGTGCTGTAGGTCATTTGCACTATATTTAGAACCACTGGCAAAGAAAATAAGAGACTCAGAAATTCAAGGATATAACTGGTATGGTAGTCAAGAAAAGCTGGGTCTACTTGCAAATGATATTATTTTATACCTGATAAAACCAGAAAAGGGCATTTCAGGGTTATGGAACATTTTGACATAGTTTCAGATCTTTTCGGGATACAAAATTAATGAAGCTAAAACAAAGGAAAAAGCGGCAAATTATGTACCTACACCCAAATTGGTTCAGCAATATCCATATCTATATGGACATGATAAAATTAAGTACTTAGGAGTATGGATTAAAAAGGATTCTGGTGTGGCAGCTAAGGTTATGTAGGAATAGACTAAAAAAAGATAATACAAAAACTAAGAAACTGGAAGCTCTGTAATATGGATATGGATAGCAAGATGCACACAGTTTAAATGTTTTTAGTCCCTTTATTTGTTTATCAACCAGATGAAAAGTTGTAGATAGCAATTTATAAAGAGCTGAAGGATTTTATCTGGGAGGGGAAGATGGTAAGAGTCAAGGGGGATAAGCTGATTCTTCCAAAAGAACAAGGCAGATTGGGATTACTTGATTTGAAGGGGTATTTCACAGCTACACAGTTAAGGCTACTACACATAGCACAAGCAGAAACCTATAATTCAAAGTGGAAAGGTATGATGATGAAACGGGGGGGGGGTCAAGAAACAAGGAGACACTGGGATTTTAGATGCAAATCATTAAAGAGAATAATAATAACACAGAATATTATATTCATAAAGTAGCAGAAAGTATTCTAAGAAATAAGCCAACATGGGAATGGAGAAAGGAGATTCTACTGATAGGGATGACTGGAATTAGGTATACAGACAATAGACATGAGGGGGCTGGAATTTGTTGGAGAAAACTGGCAAAGGTACCAAGGTATTGGGAGCAAATAACTAGAGAGGGAAAGGTAATAGAATGGGAAGACACCAAGAATTTATTAGGACTGCACAGTACAGGCAAAGAGAAAGAAATGGAGGGTCCTAAACGAAAGGCCAGCACTGGTAGAATGTTTAATAGAATCTAGAACATAGAACAGAAGCTGCTGTTAAAAAAGGAATAATTAGTAGAGTATATAAAATATTGCATAACCACTACAAGAATCAATCAAAGGAGGTTAGAAAGGTTTGGGAAGAGAGACTAGATAAGCAATTCACAAAAAAACAATATCTCCCAAATAAGCAACAAAATCTAGATGATTTAGGATTTTTGATTGGAACCGTTTGCATAGGTATATTTATACCCCCAGCAGACTCCAAAGAATTTTTCCATAGGTAGACAGCAAATGTTGGAGGTGTGATGGCGAAGGAGGAGGTAATTGGGAACATATTTTCTGGGAGTGTAATGAGTTGTCAGGCTTTAAAAATTCCCTGCAGACTTCTCTATCAGATATACTGGGTGAGCAAATTGATGTAGCTAGGGAAATGATTTTTCTGTGCTATGATACAGAATCTGAATTACCTAGACATAGTAAGGCCTTGCTGAGTTTAATTATGGTGGCTGCCACAAAAGCAATTACTAGAAAAGCGAAATCAAAGTCTAAACCAACTGTACTAGAAGTAGTGAATATAGTAACAGAAATAAAACAACTAGAATTGGAATCTTTAGAAAATGGTAGGAGTAAATTACCTAGGAAAAATGGGAATTGTGGGAATAATACATAATGGGAGGAATGAGGTTTAAAAGAAGGCAGGATATGAATTAGCTATGTGATGTTTGACTGACAATGACTGGGTAGATTACAAGTGATGACAATTTTAGTTGCAAACATTAAACAATATGGTCTGTGATGTATAACACTTGCAACTAAGATTACGTCAATATGGTTTGTTTTCATTTATATAAATGTATGATTGTCTACATCATTAAGTGATCATTTAAAATGTTTCTTCTTAAAAAAAAAAGATTTGGAAGATTTTGTTTTAACAGTATTTTAAAGAGAGGGGAAGCACCAACATCTTAGAAGAAAGTTGTGGTGTCTGTGTTACCTAAAGATGACAAAGACCCTTCAGACTCAGCTCTATATAGATCTATTTCAATTTTAAACCACAGTTATAAAGTGTTTATGTATATACCAGCTAAAAGAATGACAAAGGTGTTGCCAAAATTGACAGATATGGATCAATGTAGTTTTCTGTAGGGGAAGGGAAACAACTGACAGGATTAATAGAACAATAATGATCCAGAGGGAAGTGGAATGTAAGAAAATACCTCTGTTGCTGGTGAGTCTTGATGCAGAGAAAGCATTTAACAAAGTAAGCTGGGATTTTATGAGTAGGGCATTGGAAGCATTTGCATTCCCTGATACAATAATAAGGTTAATTAGAAAGATATATGAAGAATTGGAGGCAAGAATTAATGTGAGAGGGTTCCTCTCAGATAAACTGTGATTGAAAAGAGGAACCAAGCAGGAGTGTCTTCTTTCCCTTTGTTATTTGCTTTATATTTAGAGCCACTGGCAAGGAAAAAGAGACTTAGAAATATGATATAACTGGTATAGTAATAAAGAAAAGTTGGTTTCATTTGAAGATGACATTCTGTACATGACAAATCCAGATTCAGACATCTCAGTGTTGCTGAACATTCTGGGACCGTTTCTTTTGGGACATAAAATTAATGAGAATAAAACAAAGGCTATAGTTGTAAATTATGTACCCACACATGGATTGGTTAAGCAACATACATATTTGTGGGGACAGAAGATGAAGTACTTAGGAGTATGGTTTAAAAGGCTTCTATTATGGCAGCTAAGGATATGTGGGAAGAGACTAAACAAAAAATAATAAAAAAATTGAGAAACCGGAAACTCTTATGGATATGGATAGTAAGATACAAGCAGTGAAAATGTTTTTTAATCATTTATAGATCAGGCATACTTTTATCAACCTAAGAAGAAGTTTAGGACAATTATTAATAAAGAATTGAAGGAATTTATCTGGAAGGGAAAAAGGACAAGAATTAAGCGGGGTAAGTTGATTGTTTCAATAGAACAAGGTGGTTTACGATTTATTTGATTTAAAGAGATATTTTAAAGCTACACAGTTAATGCTCTTACATATAATATAAGCAGAAGGTTAGAATTCAAAGTGGAATGAGATGATGATGAAGCAAGGGCTAAATTCAAGAAATAGACAGACAGTTTCAGATTTTGGATGTATATCCTTAAGGAGAATAATACAGATCATTATATTCATAAAGTAGCAGAAAATATTCTAACAACTAAGCCAATACAAGAATGGAGAAAGGATATTTTGCCAGAAGGGATGACTGCAAGTAGGGGTACAGAAAATAAGCAAAAAGGTGCTGGAATTTACTGAAGAAACCTGGCAAAGGAACCAAGATACTGGGAGCAAGTAACTCAAGTGGGAAAAGTAACAGAGTGGGATGAAGCCAAGAAGACATTTGGATTGCAAGATAGAAATTGACCTCCCTACCAGGGCATAATCTCAGATTACAGGCAAAGGGAAAGGGATAGAGGAATTTTAAGTGAAAGAACTACTCTGATATAGTTTTTAGTTGAAGCAGCTGTTAAAAAATGGATAATTACTAGGGCATATACAATATTGAATGAAACTTGACCTCCCTACCAGGGCATAATCTCAGAATACAGGCAAAGGGAAAGGGATAGAGGAATTTTAAGTGAAAGATCTACTCTGATATAGTTTTTAGTTGAAGCAGCTGTTAAAAAATGGATAATTATTAGGGCATATACAATATTGCATGATAACTATATAACTCAATCACTGCAGGTTAGAAAAGACTGCTTTAATTTACAAGAAAACAATGGGAAGACAAATGTATGGCTCCCAAGTATGCAACCAAGTCCATCAGGTTTAGGATCTTTGCTTGGAAGTGGCTGCATAGGAATTTTTTTATAAGACAACAAATTTTGGAGGAGTGATGGAGAAGAGAGAGGTATCTGGGAACATATGTTTTGGGAGTGAAATGAGCTGGCAGGTTTTAAATATTCCCTAGCGAGTACTCTATCCGAAATATTGGGTGACCAAATGGCTGTAAACTGGGATACAGGCTCTGAATTGCCTAAACATAATAAGGCCTTATTAAGTTTAATTCTGTTAACTGCCAAAAAGCAATTACTAGAAAATGGAAATCAAAGTCTACACCAAATGTATTTCAGGTATTGAATGTTATAAAAGAGATAAAAGAACTGGACGTGCGGTCTTTAGAAAAAGGAATGAGCAAATTACACAGAAGAAAATGAAAGTTGTAGGAATAATACCTGCATAACAATGTTTAGGAGGAGAAGGAGTGACATTTAAAGGAAAGCAAGAACTCAGCAGTTTTTTAAGTCATGTTGGACTGATGATAGTAGCAAAGTAAATATATGTACTGCACACTGTATTTAAATAGAAACCTGTTAAAATGGTTTGGTTTTCTTTTCTGTTATTGTGTGTTTGCCTGTGTCAAAAATGATAATTTAATAAAGGTGTTTTAAAAAAGGCTGACATTTCCACTGGTCTCAAACTCAATGCCAACAGCATCAACCCTAAAGGTCAGAATGGTAGCATCAGCACTCAAGGAATAGACATCACAGCTGACCCAGAAAGACTGATCCCTCAGATCAGAGGCCAAGGGGAATGCCCAATGTGAAGACTCACCATTGAGGCTTTCAGAAATGAAGGCATGGTCAACATCAAACGGATCAACTACAAAAGGTTGTGATCCCAAGACCAGGACAACATTCTAAGGTGACAAAATGGAAACACCAGTGCTTGCAGGACCTCAGGAACCAGTACTCAAACATGTTTGTCAGTCAAAACAGCCAAGATGTCTGCAAAGTAAAAGAGACTAAACAATGTTCTTCTATCTATCCCAATATCTTAAGAAGAGGAAGGGACATATTTTGCTGTAGGCTGATAAACGTCTCCATCTTCTCTTTGTCAGACACTATGGTACAACTTTTGAAGGACCTTACTGATGTGTGTGTGTGTGTGTGTGTGTGTGTATGTATATATATATATATATATATATATATATATATATATATATATATATATATATATATATATAGAGACCATATATAGCCCAGAACTTTTCTCAAGAAAAGGCATACAATCGGTTCTAACCTAACTGAAGACTTGCCACTGTTAACTTTTAACAGAATTGTAGACATATCAAGAAAATGAGTGGAGGACTGTTAGCAAGCCTGCTCTTGGCCTCTTACCCCTAGGACGTTTAGATAATTTCTTACTCTGACTTGTCACTATTACATTTCTTTCTCTGCCTATCTTTGTTTTTAGTGCCATCTGTGTCTGGGAGACTCCTCTCTGATCACTGCAGTTTTGGCTCTCAAGGTCAGTATAGCTGACGCAGATGTGGTACTCTATGTTCACTGGCCATAGAAAACAACAAATTCTACCCTGAACAACTTTAATTTAATTTTCCTGCACAATTTCAGTGTAATTTTCCAATCCTTAATTGCAGAGTGTGTACAGATTTACAAATACTGTGAAGGTGAGATAGGCACCTAAACAGTACACACAGAGTGCGTCTGTCTTGGAACTGGTGCCCAAAGTTGCACTTTTTGAAAGCTTCACTTTCTATGTTTGAATCTTAGAACTAACAACTTAAAAAAAAAAATTTAGAATAACATGGGTCCATCTCAGAAGGAAGAAAGTCCCCAAGAGTGAACATCAAAAGACCTAACCAGGAATATCAAAAACACAGAAGGTCAAAAAGCAAAAAACACAACATCTGCATTTTTAAAGGAAAGCAAGCCACCTTCCACCTCTCTACTAATTATATATACAAACTCTAAGATCGCACTACAGTGGGGAAAGAACAAAAACCAATCCTCACTGCACCATGATACTGCACAATCAAGGTCTTTGCTTTTTGACCTTCCAGGTTTTCAATGTTTTTTTAAAGGCCTGCAGTTAGGATTATTACAATTTAAAGAATGACGACAGACACATTAAGAAATGGAATCTTAACAGAAATGAGAGGGATATTCTTAACTGTTTTAAGCAAGATAGATCTATACATGTTATGCAACCAGATAAAGGTGAAGGCACAGTGATTGTTGATTCAGTTTAACACTCAGCAGCCATGTTCAAAATGTTATATGATATTAATACTTATGTTACTTCTTCACAGAATGAAATTTACGCTGCGTCTCACAAGATAGATTTACATCTTGAGGAATTATTATTGGAAGGTAGTA
Source organism: Protopterus annectens (assembly GCF_019279795.1). NCBI lineage: Eukaryota > Metazoa > Chordata > Ceratodontiformes > Protopteridae > Protopterus > Protopterus annectens. Next base: position 826,051,782 of record NC_056751.1, read on the forward strand.
TTAATGAAGAGGAATATAATTATTTAACAATTAAGAAGCTTTTGATTCCAATATTTTTTGCAATACTGAAAGTACATAAGGGCCTACATCCTTTAAAATATAGGCCAACTGTTTCAAGCAAAGGCCTCCAAAACATACCCAATAGCCAGTTTTATTGATAAGAAATTGAAACAATTTTTTATTCTAAATCCCATTTATTTAAAGATTCTTCGGATTTTTTAAGTTGGCTTACTATACATAGTCTGACAATATATATTTTCTTACAATAGATGTTATAGATTTATTCACCTCTATACCAAAATCTGAAGGTCAAGATCTATTTTTTAAAAGTTTAATTGATTGTAATTTTCTATCAGGATGGGAAATTAATTTAATAACGGACCTGATGGGTATTGTTTTAGATAATAATTTCATCTTTTTTGAAGGTGAACATTTCAAAAAGATCAAGGGGTGGCCATTGGAGCTATTTGTGCCTCAATATAAGCACATTTGGTTTTACTGGCATGGGAAAACACTGTGTGTTCAATTCTAGTTATTAGAAGTACTGTAAACTTTATTTACATTACTTGGATGACATCTTTATCACCTGGATGAACACAAGGGAAATGGCAGAGGTGTTTGTGAGTTTTTTGAACAATTCCACTTCCTTTAAGTTCACATGGAATTTCAATAGCAGGGACATGAATTACTTGGATACATTGGTTAGTATAGGACAGGGATTTTTATATCTAAGGACCACAGGAAACCAACATTTAGTAATTCATATCTTCATTATAACAGTTATCATCCTATTAGTCAGAAAAAAAATGTTTAGTAAAAGGACAATTCACCCGGACTGCCCAGATGACTTCACAACATGAAGATGTGGAAGTGGAATTTAGACATCCGGAACAGTTTTTAAAAATAAAGCTTACCCAGATATATTTATTAGAGATATTAGCTATTCCATTCTTATAAACTGGGGTTCTAGATATAAACCCCTGTTATGAAGTGACAGCATGATGAATAAGTTGATTTTGGACAACGAAAACAGTGGTTCAGAGACGGCAGAATTATGGCAGGGCTCTTATTACTGAATATAATGTATGTGTGTGTGGAAAACTACAGAGATTATCAATAACAACTAAACATCATTAACACATGCCCTACTTTGATTGACATTCTGGGGGATAAGCCATTGTTTATAAAACTGTCTTTAATATGAAACAAACCTTGGAACAGATTCACAACTCAGGAAACTACACCAAGAGGAATGTAGGAATGATTACATGCGGAGCTTGTAAACATTTTTCTCATACTTTAAAGATGAAATTATTATTGATAATGGCCTCAATAGTAAAATTAGATTGGTTAAAGAAAATTGTAAAACAATTAGGGTGGTTTATATTGCAATCTGTAAGGGATGTGCTTGTTTTTATGTTGGTAAAACTGAACATGTCTTATCTAAAAGGATTTATGAACACATTTGTGACAAGAGAACAATGAATACTAATAATGCTCTGTATAAACATTTGATAAGTTGCAAAGTAGTATTTTTTTAGATATGGCATAACTGAAAAACTTCCCTATGATCCAAGAGGAGGGGACTGGGAAGTGTGATTGGAGTTTAAGGAACTTATGTGCCAATTAAAATTAAATGCCATGACTTTTCCAGGGTTAAATGGCATGGTTTCCATACACTCTGATTTAAAACTGTGATCTATAAAATTGTAAGATTGCATATTATGGTTATTGATTTAATATAGTTACGCAGTAACTGTTTAAGTTATGTAGTGACACATTTTTATGGATTTTTTTTAACAATCATTCTAATTATTAATACAATATACTGCTTTAGAATTTTCTAAAATGGTTCTATATTTCACATTCATATTTATTTTTATTATGATGAGATGATTTTCTACATAAGGAAAATTTTGCAATGGTTTTATGTTGCACAGTAGGCGTTTTTTGTATCTGGCCCTTTAAATAATCTGTATATAAGGAAATAAAATAACTAAAATGAAAGATTCTGATGAAGTTCTGGGTTAGGAATGAAAGCACTCAATCTGCTTAGTTGTAGAGTTTTAAAGTTTTTGACTGGTCTGTTTGGCTGCTACACCTCTCTAGAAAAGATTTCAGTTGAACCATCTTCAGACGTGGAGTGCCTTAGGTGAACAGTACGGCATGCTTGGAGATTTTCAATGTTCCCAATTTGGTCTTTTGACATTTGCTCTTGTGAGCTTTTGTCTTTCTGACAGGGACCCAGAATAGCATATACCATACCAAGCAATCACCGATACCCCCCCAAAGCACATATACATCCACCAGTGCTCCCCATCTTGGGTTCCAAACACCACCATTCATATTACTTTTTTCTTCCATTTCCTCACATTTTACCTTTCTCTTCAGGTTTTTCAAGAAACCATGACTTTATATATGCTCTTTTTTTTTTACACAACCTTTTCATCCAATGATGGTTTGAACAGAAATTATGATTAAAGAAAGAAATTCAGTGTTGCCGTTCAGCTTTAGTTTCCCTTGCATCCTTTCAACATACATTTCCTGACCAAGACAGCACAGTGATAACCATTTAGGAAATAACTCAATTAAGACACTCTCCCAGAAGCCACCGGGATTACAGATGCTCTAGAATGCATTTTAAAGCATGTCCCAATCTTTTATTCCAGCAGTAACCTAAACAAAATTCATAAGTAAAAGAACTGCAGTCTTACGTTTTTCTTTCAATGAAGACATAAGTTGTGCCCACGGCTTAACGTTCAAAGCTGACAAAACAGTAGTTCACAATAAACTAACAAGCCAGTTTGTAGTGAGGATACACAAATCCTGTCTTGGAATACTGTCTGCCTCCCTAATCCCCCAAAAAAGACAGTCACTGCCTATGCATCCCTCTGGTGTTAGATTGGGATAAAAGCAAAGGTTCAAATGGCCACAGTCATGTATTTTAAGTGACTGCTGAAATACAGATACATAGCATGCCTCCTCACTCCTCAACCCTAATCCCCAAAGGCAGCCACCTGTGTACATGCCTTATGCATGAATGTGAGGAAAATGGGTGCGTTTAATAGCTGAAGCCATTATCAGCTTTATCCTAACAGGGTCATGTCACAGCCCTGTTCAGGTTAAAGAGCATAATCAGAAAATTAAATAATTATCTCCTTATTTTTGCCCAACCAGAAACAGCTTTTGTGGGGCCCCCCACACAGTCAAGGATGAATAAGGGACTCCCCCCCCCCATCCATTTATACAGTCTGGAAAGTGGAGGAGCCACCAGATTCCAAGAAAATCTAAGTGTCTGAATGTTGTGTGATATATTTTATACCTTACTTTTGAACTATAATTGCTTGTTAGCTGCAGTTTTTTACGGATACCCAGAAGAAAAATGTGTGCGCCCTGGCATTATTGGATGTGTGTACTGATAAAAATCAATTATATTTTTTATACACATACACACACACACACACACACACACACACACACACACACACACACACAAGTCACAGCAATACTAGTTTTGTACTTATTTCAGCAAACAGCAATACATTGTGCAACACTGGTGCTGCCACACCAGATCAGTGACTGCTATTTAGCAGTCAAACAGCAGAAGTCACTTTACCTCATTGAGGAGTAAATGAATACCTGTCACTGTCCCTGATTTCACAGATATTCCTTGATTTTTGCCTCATAATTTTGTACTGTCCTTCATAAAAAAAAGTTTTATTTGCTGGCAAATCATTTAAGATTAGACAGTCAGTAAATGCAGGCATCATAGTTTTGTACTTCTTATTGTCCAAAAAATGCATGTTGATGCAAAATGTGCTATTCTAGTAACTTTTTAAGTGAATTAGAGCAATATTTAAAATGTGTTCCTCATTCTGAGCCTTTATTTTGCTATTACTTTTGGCACTGAGCAGAATTCTTCAGCAAAGGCATTCAGAGTTACAGTACCTGGTATACTGGCAGCATTTATTAAACTCCCTGAAAGAGAAAACATCCCTGAAGATCAGAAACATTAGCTCTTCTTAAAATCCATGGTGTGCACTGAGATGAGTCACTCTTGGCTGCTGATCTCTCTCCAGTGCTAACCTTGTTCATGTTGATTATCAGCTTTATCCTAACAGGGTCATATCACAGCCCTGTTCAGGTTAAACAGTGCAAGCAAAAATTAATTACATTTTTTTCACCTCATTTTCCCCAACCAACAGCAGCATTTGTGGGGCCCCCACATAGTTAAGGATGATTAAGGGCCCCCCTGCAGTCACGGGTATTGCAGGTACCTACAGCTAGCCAAGTTGTTAGTTTTAGTGGACAGTATGTCCACCAGTAGGGTTTAACTAAGCCAGGGGGCACTATTTCAGTGGTAAAATATTTAATGGAATCGTGAAGACTGTTACTTGACAAAACAGTGTTACCATAACTAAAGATCTTTGAATTTTGAAGGAGATATAAATAAGAGTTATTATTACCCCCCCCCCCTGGTTCTTAGGTATACATGACTGCTGTACTAGCTATTGTTGGTTTAACAGACATGTTACAAAATATCACGATAAGATAACTTGCTGTGGCTAATGGTCCCCAGCAACCGCAGGGTTCGCTGGTGCCTAAAGCCGGCTATAACAAATGCTCATATCTCTGGAACCATTGGGGTTATGAAAGAAGTATTAATGGCAAACTCTTCAGCACTAAGTATTTTTATAGTAGTAGTAGTATTCTTTAGGGTCTAGGTCTTAAACCAAATTTTATAACTCACAGTAAACACATGAACTATTATGTTTGTAATATTTTATAAACATTTTACAATATCTCATCAACCTCTCAAGTTACACAGATACTGTCAACAGCATTTTATTCATCTGAGAGCTTTCACATGAGGCTAAGGAGTTCTGTCTGTGTTACTATTTTGTTGAGATATAATTTTCACATTTTTCTAAATATCTGTATAAATGAATATAAAAACAATAGTTAATATATATGTACCTGCACTAGACAGAGGTCAAATATTACTACAGCTGAGTTTGCCATTGTGTAAACTTTAAGATGAAATATTTTAAAACCTTGTACGTAGCATGTTTTTAAAATTATTGATGCAAATATGAACAAGCAATATTTGATGCCTAGAGGTGTCAATAGGAGTTAACTGCAGATGCACCTGGAGGCGTCACTCAGATGTGATGAGTTAAACAAGCAGCTACAGCATACACCTAATATCACAGGGTACATTTCTATTGATTTGATAGGTTCTTTTGCTAATACCAAATAAAGGGGAAGAGAGAGAGGTCTGCTGCAAAAATGCTCATTCATAATGCCCATTTGCTGCCTAAGGACATATATATGAGCCACTGTTTTCTGGCCAAACACAGAGTTAACACTCAAAAGAGATTAAATTCATCTGTAAAAACCTAAGCAACATTCTTTGCACAACTGAGCACTCATTCCCACAGCAGAGTTACATGAAGATTTATGAAAACTTCTGAGCAGTTCACCAAATACATAGCAAAAACTCAATAAATCTAAGTCTATAAATACATTAGTGTACATCTTTGTCCTACCATGGAAAGCACTGTTACTTGTGTTTGTACTATCACAGCAATCACTGTATTCATACTACCATGGAATCACTGCAATTTTTTTTTTTTTTTGCAGACAGATTCAGATTTTGTGCAGGTTGGGCTATCTCTGTCAGCATGACTACCCCATAAACTTTCAACAGTGAAATCTAAGGCCCATTTATAACTCTGCCAGTAAGTTTTACCAGTCACTCTGTACTGGAGATGCAAGTGGCTGAAAAGAAAGGCAATGTAGGAGCCAGGGAACTGCCACAAGTATACAAGAGGGAGACTGCTTAGATTACAATCCTAACTCCCCTGGGCATGTTTATGTCCTGGGAGTTGACACACAATAGGCTACTGTTTCACATACCCATATCCATGTATGTGACATGACCAAACTGCCTTCAACTGTTCTATACTGGAGATTCTAAAGTGTGCCCCCAGCATATGAACCCCTCCCCCCAAGGCAGGAAAGCAGCCAGAGCCTCTTCATTCCTCTCCTTCCCCACACCAGCATCTACACATCAAAGGCATTACTGCCTGGGTCGCAGACAGGCCTTTATCCCTCTACGTCAAATCAAGAGCCACTAGTATTCAACTGTGAATGAAGTGGCAACTGTTATCCAACCTGAACCACACACTGAGTGAGAAGCAAAACTAAAGACATTTAAGACGGATAGGAAAACTTCACAGCCTCAGGGCCTATGATGTTCCTGACTGTTACCTATAGGATGAGGATGTCTTAGCTGAGCAAGTTCTCCTTAGACAAATACGATGCCAATACTCAGTCTTTAAAGGACAGATTAGCATTCTTGTCAAAAGACTATGATAAGAACACTAATCCATTGAATAAAACTTGGTACTGGCTTTATATTTCTCCAAGAGGACTGGTTTTGCAAAGACACCCTGCAGATCACATCAAGAGCACCATAGGCCCTGAGGCTATAAACGTATCCTGTTCATCTTAAATATATGTCAATGAAGCGGTCATAGAAATTATTATAAATGCTTCAAAGACATCTACCATATGAGCAAGACATACATTTGGACTGCAATTATTTTATTTTATTTATGTTATCAGTATTTGTTAACTGAATAAAACCTACTAGATATAACTGCCCACTTTCAAGAGTGATCTAGAAATTCTGATCAGATAATGGACTTTAGTACCCCATAGTATCTGCTTGTGAATCAGACCCTTGGCTACAGGATATTTCCTATTTGCAGTTCACAGACTTAACTTATGTAGTTACTCTACAAGCCTTTTCTATAAAATTATGTGAAACGCCACTATTATGCAATAAGTAAGATCAGCTATTTCAAAAATATGCTTGCTCAACAGTGTTTACCTACTTAAACACAAATTCTTACTAAATGAGAGGTGTGCACAAATTCTGAGACAGGTCTTTCCAGTTGTACCCTATAAAACTTACCAGATATGTTTTGGGGCATTCTCAAGGAAAAGAGAAGTCATGCTTTTCAACACGTCCCGAACAAGTTAATCAGACTGCAGTTTCTAGGTGATATTAATGTTCATTTTGATACGTTTTCCCTGATACTTACAGAACCACTCTTTTTGATTAATACTGCCTTTAACAGTCAATTGTAAAAATATTCTGAATAACTGCATGCTTACCTGCTACCGAAACAGCTTCAGCCAAACACAGAGTAACATGCTGACCATCACCTCCCTGAAACTCTGCCATCCCTTGGGAATCACGGTTTATCTGAGCCAATAACATAGTTCACCTAAAAAAAGAACATTGTAAGACTGTGACTTAAAGGCAGTGTATTAAAGGCATTCAGAAAGATTAAGCATGACATCAGGCAAAATTATTAATATAGGATTGTCATTTAGAGTACTTTTGCTCCTTCCTTAACCAATAACTATTTTTACGTTTTACTGGTATACTAACAAAATGTGTTGTGATTAAAAACATGTACATTCATGTCCACTGTCATGGTAAATATGTCCTTCATCATGAAGGGTTAGTGGTTACTTCTGTGATGGTAGAACATATAAATCATGATTCACTAAAGCTACAGATCTCCAAGACTTCTAAATCAATACCACAATTGGTCTCTTTTCTGTTCTAAATAAATAAATAAAACTCAGGACCCATACTTATAGGGCCATGTATCTTTTGTTTGGTTCCCCCAGCCTTGATCATCCAGATCTTCCCCATCACCTGTTAATCCTTTCACCACCCTCTTGCTGTGCCATTTCAACTCCCCACATTAGACCATGGGGCTTCTTTTTCCAACTAGACTTGCTTTTCAGAGCCCTTTTGTATGGCTAACAGTGGGGGCTGAGCACTGGGAGGGCTTGTGACCCATCATCAGCACAACTACTTTATTTTTTTCCTTTCAGTTGGCTGAATCCCTGCCCTACCTCATTTGACAGCTGAGCTGCAGCCTGCAATATCAAATGTACCAGCCTGGCAAACCAAAATGGTTCTGGTCAGAGAGAAACAGAATGACAACACAATTTACTCAAGGTGAGAGCCTTACTTAGTTATTGGAAACAAACGTAAGGTGAAACTTTTGTTCAGAACTTTGCATTTTATCTCAGTAACAGCTATCAACCCCTCTCATATACATTTAAGCTAACTGTAGGGTGTCTCTAGTTTCACCACCATTTCAAGCTCTTAGAAGTACCAAATTAAATTGATAGTTTAATGAAATTCTTACTTATGCCCCTACAGGATTAGCTGTCCTTTACAATGCAGTTCTGGGGTTGTAATTTCATTGCCACTCCACTAAAAATATATTGCAAACCTCTCTCTCCTCAGGTAAAGCCCACAGCTGTGAAAAATATTGAACATAATTCCAATCCCAAAATACAGTTCTGGTTCAGTAAGTCGGTCAGGAATCCTACAGGACAAGTTCTCTCTAGTCATTACTGCCAAGATTCTGAAAAAAGCATTAGCAGCTAAAGAATTGTAATGAAACTAATGTCTTAGTCTCAAACCAGCAACATAGCTTCAGAAGTATGGCATCAAGAAACAACTTGGTACTAACAGAAGTTGTACCACTTACAAACAGTTCATACCTTGATATGAAAGCTGTACAATTTACATCATCAGTCTTTACTGATCTCCCAAAGGTCTCTGGTTCAGAAGACCCCCTCCTTCTTGTTTAAAGAACTGCCAATCTATAGACTGTAGCTCTACATGCAGTGGTTTGCTGTCTATCTCCATCACAGATGCCTGAGGATTATTATGGATTAGCAGCAATGTCAAATTTTAAAGGTTTAATGATTAGATCTTTGCTTTTCTCACTGTACATTATATCTTGCAGCATCTCATTTGACATCAAGGGAATGTTTCTTTACAATGACAACACGGTCATATGGTGATCTGAAAATTGTGAAATCTCTTACCACCTTTGTTCAAAAATGAGTGTCCTTGGAACAGCTAGATCTTACCAACAAAATGTATTCATATGTGCAACGGAAGATGGGGCATCTCCGGCCTTGATGGCTGTCCACTAGAAAACATTCAAGCTTACTGAATAGAATCACCCCTAGCTTTCACTTCGCACATTCATAAGTAGGGACTAAAATCACAAGCCAAGCTGAGGGAAAGATAATACAGATACCTAATAAGTTGGCATATTTTAAAAATCCCCTGCAGAATAATAATTAGAAACAATGGGGGAGCAAATAGTTGTAACTAAGAAAATTACCCTTTTGAGCTTGGACACAGGATCTGACTTGCTGAGACATAGTAAAACCTTGGAGATTGCTGGAATAAAGGCTCTGTGAGGGGCTTTTCTATTGGTAGATTGTGTTAGAACTGTTTGAATTTGTTTATACTTAAGCACCATGTTTGCAAGGGTTTGTGCTCGGTTTACTGGAGCTGCTCAGAATTTGGCATAGCTGCACACCGTGCAACGGGGGTTTGCAGTGTCTTGTACAGACATAAATGCCTAGAATCACATTTTTTACCCCGAACACCACTCAATGAAACCATCTCAGGTTTCCCTGCTGCTCTTCAGGCAACTTGGTAGTGCACTGCTGCACTTCAGGCAGCTCAGCTAAGCTCTGTCAAGCATCACCCCACTTTCCTCGCTAATCCTTTATAGTTTTAAGTACTTTTGCTAATCCCAGAGCAACAACTGATCATCTGCCCTCACACAAACCAGGAATTACCTGCTGCTATCAACAGTCAGTTTCCTAACATTTCTCCAGCCACCCTGACTGACATGGGCATCCTGAGTCAATGTAGCAATTGCCTCATGTATACTGACAACCACCTGCTCCTAAAGCAAACAAATACAGTATGTGAGAGATGTCACTATACTGGGTCTATATTAGTTCATCAACGTTTACTTACCACGAACGGCTGTTCATCGAACCAACATCATCGAATGGCCGTTCATTGAATGTTCATATCAGCGAACATCCTTCCCAAGTAAGTAAACTAGCTGGCCAGCAGACCATCCAAAACACAAAACACATTAAATTAAAACCCAACAAAGGGGCCTATGCCCCCACACAACCCAATATGGAAAGGGGGGTTGTGTCTCCCCCACCCATCCTACTTGTATACACCAACTCTGAGATCACACTACAGTGGGGAAAAGGCAGGTTTTTGTATGTTGGCTAACTAGTTTACTTACCTGGGGAAAAATGTTCGCTGATTTGAACATTCGATGAATGTCCATTCGATGATGTTGGTTTTATGAAGAGCCGTTCGAGGTAAGTAAACCTTGATGAACTAATATAGACCCAACTATACCATGAAACTTGAATCAGTCCTCTCAAGTAACAATAAACAAGACATAAAAAGGTTGTCAGCTCACACACCTCTCCTCTTACACAAAACAAAGTCAAGACACATAAACCCACATATGTGGAAAAACTCAGCAAGAATTTGCCAAAAGACCAGAGACCTTTCAAATGCAGACAACCCTCACATACTGGTACACAAACAGAATCCACCAATACACCTAACATGTATAAAAAAAAAGTGCCTCAGCAATCAAGCCTCCAAGGCAAAACACTTCAAAACTAAATGTTCTAGTAATAGGTGACTCAATAGTGAGGCACATAGACTTTCCTCTCACTAGGCTGGACAAGGAGAAGGTCACAGTTAGCGACCCGTCAGGTGCCAGGATCCGCCAAGTCACTCATGCACTCAAGTCAGCAGCAATTACTGTTATGACTCTGTCATAGTACATGCTGGAGTGAAAGACTTGAGATTTACCTCTCTGGACTATATGAAGAGAGACATGACAGAGCTCTCAGAATTTATGCACCAGGCAGGTGTGTCCCTAGCCTTAAGCAGCATTCTACCTTCACCTAGGATGATTCTACAGTACAGACAAAAAAATGATCGATTTTAACCATTGGCTTAGCTTCTGGCGTCACTCCAAGGGATTCAGTATCTGTCATCCTGGGAAGACATGATCGACAGACCGCAATGCTTCCCCAGAGACAGCATTCACCTGTCTCCTCAAGGCTTTAGGATTTTGGCAAAGACACTTGTCTCCCCCATAGAGCCTTTTTTAGGCTATTTCAAAACAACAAACTTCCAATGTAGAAAAATACTCGAGAGACAAATTCACAGTCATGCTGCTTAATGCTGCTTAATGCAAGGAGCCTAAATGGTAAGCTGTACTCTCTGGAAGCAATCATACAGTTCCCAAACAACATCATCAAATTACAGAAGGGACTGACACAGAAAAACGACTGGCGCCAGGGACATTGACTGAAACTAAATGCAAAAAAATGCCTCATTATCCCTTTTGGTAGAGAAGTAGCCCCTACTAGTTACAATATATATAGCACCGTTATGCTCAAACACAGTGGTGTGCGACTTGGGAATGCAGGTTGATAGCAATCTAAACTTCGATCAACATGTGTCCACAGTAGTAAGGAAAACCTTCTACACTGCCCATCTCATAAATACGTGCATCGCAACCAAGACCAGGGAGGTCACTACTCCGCTGTACTCGGCCCTTATCAGATCACTGATTGAGTACAATGCTCCCTTCTTTATGTACCTCACCAGACACCTGCAGCACCTGCAGAGACCACAGAAGTTTCTTACCAAGAGAATTCAGGGCCTCAAAAACATGACCTATATGGAAAGATTGAATGCCCTATCACTGAACTCTGTATCGTACAACTGTTGAGAGGTGACCTATGCCTGGCCTACAGAACAGTCTCTGTCCCTGCCCTAATGGAAATGCTGCACATCTGCAAATCAAATAGGACAAGAATCACTCGCTCCAGAGATCTTAACCTGGCCTGTGACATTAACAGAACTTGCGCAAGAGACAAATATGTCTCCCAGAGATTGCCACTCCTCTGGAATAAGCTCCCACTTCATGTGAAGCAGAGCCCCTCAAAAGACCCTGTTTAAGCACAACCTTGGCAACTGGATGGGAAACCGCAAACTCACTCAGGGGGTGGCACCTATTGCCCTCATGGATAGGGACACTTGGTGCTGATCATGATTAAAAAAAAAAATCACAGGACAATCTAAACACCCTACTGAGAAGGGTAATCATATCAGTACACCTGAATATACCCAACTGAACACACCAAATTGCTAGGAGTGGAAATAGACAATAAACTAAAATTTGACATTCACATATCCATGACCATAAAAAGTCCACAAAAAACATTATAGATACAGAAATAAACAATTTCTCACCAAAGCAGCAAAGATTTCAATAGCAAATTCCCCACCTTATCTCCACCTACTTTTGCCTCTCCAGTATATACCAACCTAAGGCAATGTGATCTAAACAAGTTAGAGACCTGCTACAACAAAAGAACTCCCTCACCTCCTTCAGTGGTATCAACTCTCACTCACCCACAAACTAGTAAACCATCCACTAAATGTCCCATCCCTCCAGAATCTACTCCAACCCTATCGCACCACAAGACCACTAAGATCCAGCAACAAAATCACTTGCAGATCACTAAAGCCAATAACTCTGCTGGTGAAGCACTATTCTCTTGCACCATAGCCAAATTATGGAACTCCATCATGCACCAACTTCAAAACTTTATTAAAAGCAGCTAAAAAATGCTGGCTATGCCCTTGTAACTCCCACTCTAATATCATCCACCCCATCCAACTACTACCTTTCTTTCACCTCCACTAACTACCTTGATGATAGCAAGCTCAGATGCTCATAAGCCTAGTACTTATTATACAGCAGGAACTTCTCATTGTTACATTTGTTAATGCCTGTTATGTACTTCACAGATAAAGATTCTAGTTGTCTACTGATGTACTATGGTCTTCATCTGTAAATATGTTGTAAGTAATTTCTATGTTAAATTGTTAATCACTATGTAACTACTGTCTATTTGTCAACAAATTTAAATAAATAAAATAAATAAATAAATAAATGTCATTCTGCAAACAACGACCAAACTATGGTCAGTTAGGGTACTCGGGGGTTTTTACATGGCTAGGCTTGTAAAGGCCCTAGGGCCATTAGCCTAGTAACTACCTATGAACTTATGAATTACCAGAAAATGGGAAATCAAAATCTAAACCAAATGTAACAGAAGTACTGAATATTGTATATGACATTAAAAAAACTGGAAGTTGGACATTTAAAAAAGGGAAATTGCAAATTACATAAAATAAATGGAATTTATGGGAATATTACTTGCTTAATAGCATTCAGAAGGAGGAGCGAAATGTAATGGAAGGCAGGAATTCCGAAATTTATGTAATGTTGAAGTGAATGAAAATTGTTAGAATGTGAATGAAAATAAAGGCTGGTATAATTTTTCTTTTTTATTACTGATGCACCTTTTTCACTTTTTTTAAAAAAAGCTATGTTTAATAAAGATTTAAAAAAAAAATCACAGGACAATCTAAACACCCTACTGAGAAGGGTATTCATATCAGTACACCTGAATATACCCTTTAAATCATTAATGCCATCTCCATTTATAACCAAAAAAGCTACATGCCTTGGAAAACAAAATGCTCCGGAGTTATCAAAAAGAGGGCAAACAAAACAGTGCACCAATGTCTCATGACAAATTAAGTTGGAGGGTTACTCTGTAAACAATAGGTGGTTACACTTCTTTATATATCCCTACATAAAGTAATAAGATTGACTACTACATCCCACAGGAGCAGCTGGTCTCGGTAAATGGCCATCAGTGATCTCTTTACCTCTAGCTAGGAGATGGATGTTCTCTCTTTACAGCCCTTCCACTTGGCATTTTTAGGCATCCTGGTATATCACCAGATTCATGTCAGCAGTGGCTGTGCACATGCAGATTTCTCTCCATCATAGTATCTCTCTGGATAACTGTGCCATTTGTCCAAACCGGGAATTAATTTTGAATTTGCTCTAACCAGATAAAGTCATAATTAAGCTCCTCTCAGACCCTGCTTCTTCTGGGTATCATCACATTTATAAGGACACCGAATGCTTTTCTACCATGGCTGTGCTTTGCAAACATACTAAAAGACCTTTTCACCTGCTAAAAACAAATCCAAGCAGAAGTAGCTGAAGGCTTGATGGCAACTTCCACTCTTATGGTATGTGAGGCAAATGTGATTCTGTAGTCTGAAAATGCAATGGAACAAAACAGCAGCTGTTGGTTGAGCACTGGTGAATACTGCCCCTCTACTTGTTTTTGCTTAAACACCTTAATTAAACTTCACACATTAAACAATGACTTGTACACAGAGTTATATAAAATAAAACATACCATTTTAAATATATTTTTCATTAACAACATGCATTATACATAAATGTTCTTTAAACAATCAACATCCACTCTTAAGATTACATAAATTACATAAAATTACATGACATTACATGAAATTAAATAAATTTCATCAAACAGTTTATATTCAAAGGTGTGGTGTCCAGGTTCAGGGATGTAATAATTCCACTGCACTCAGCTCTCATTAAGCCGCTCATTGAATATAATGTCCCTTTCAATATGTACCTGTCCAAACACTTGGCACAACTGGAACAGTCACAATGGTCCCTCACTAAAAAAAATAAAGGGCCTAAATCATAAGAAGCTATGCAGACCATCTCAAAGCTTTGTCCCTCATTTCAGTATCATAAAGAGTACTAACAGGTGACCTCTGCGTCATGTATAGAGCTTCAATGGACCATGTCCTGTCAGACCTATATTACACAGTTGCATGTCCAGTGGTAAATACCTGATCAAGGGATCTTAATCTCTTTGGCAACATAATCAGGACACGTTGGAAGGAGAGAGATCCATCACAGTGGATACTGCTCCTGTGGAACTGTCTTCCACTCTGCATAAAGCAAAGTACTTCTCTTACTTTATTCAAACGAAACTTGGATAACTGGATAAGAAACCATAAAATCACCCCCAGGTTAGCACCCATGTTCCTTATGAAAAGGGGCAACAAGTAAACATACCAATATACCTTTGATTTGCCCACTTCTGGGTTATTTACTCACAGAATATATGGGCTAAAACAATTTCCTAGGATGTAAGGCTAGGCTTTGTAGGAGCTTAACAGAATGGCCGCAGTAAGTACCTATGAACCAAAGACAGTGGATTTCTGCCTCACATACACTTACACACCACTTTCTAAAGGCAACCATTTTGAAAATTCACGGGACTCCAAAGACTGGAAGGCCAAAATAAATAAATAAATAAAACAGACTTGTATACAGTACGTTCGAGGTGGCCATTTCTCAGAACATTCCCTTTCTCTGAGGTATGGCAATCTCGAAGTTGGTATATAGAAGTTAGGGGGGTATGAGGTGCATGGGTGCTTCCTCCTAGCAAAAATAAACTTTAAAGAAGAGTAATATTAGACATTCACTCAGTTTCAGTCTATCTTTTCTGTCTGTCGGCACTCAATATTACAAGTGCCGATATTTCAATAGGAAACCCATTCTAACATGAACTGCCAATGCTTTCTTTTTCAGAGGACCAATAATCTGGAACTCCTTCTCGAGCAGTATCAGACTCCAACATAATTTGTCAGCCTTCTCTTAGTACTAGTCCAAAAAAAACAAACTATCTCCCTTAGGAGTGCAGCTGTGACCAAGTTGTTTGCAGGTCCAATTTGATATCTGTACTGACCAGTACTGTTTCAGGCTGCAGTTATATACGCTTTCAATACATACCCAGAGAAGTTCTGGAAATACGATATTCTGATGTGCAGATTGTCTTTTGTGCCCACATTTCGAATTATTTCAGCTAGGCAGCAGTCATGACATTTCTGAGATAGCAGTGTATTAAGTTTTTTTTGCATATTTAACAATCTGTTTAAATAAAAGCAGTGTAGTCATGAGTGTATCTATACACACACAAACATATATGTTATATATATATAAATATATATATATATATAAACATATATAAATATATATACTGGTGGTCAAGTGGTTAGGATTCGGCGCTCTCACCGCCGCGGCTCTGGTTAGATTCCCAGTCAGGGAAGCTTCAATGAACCTTTTTTATCCCCTTTGGCAAAAACAAAGTGCCCACAAATTACCACATAGGTGGCAATCCATTAAGTACAGAAGAAGTAATTAGGGACCTGGGGACCCAAGTTGATAGCAGTCTCTCATTTGACAACCACATGGCCAAAGTGGTTAGAAAAACATTTTATATAGCCCACCTAATCATGAAGGGATTCACATCTAGATCAGGGGAGGTCATCGTGCCTCTTTACTCATCCCTCATCAGGCCCATAATTGAGTACAATGCCCCTTTTGGGATGTACCTTACCAGACACCTGCAGCAACTGGAAAGACCCCAAAAGTACCTCACCAAGAGGATCAAAGGGCTCAAACAGATGCCATATGCTGCCCGGTTAAAGAAACTCCAGCTCTACTCAGTGGCATACCGCTTGTTCAGGGGCGATCTGTGCCTGACGTATAAAGCCATGTCCAACCCGGAATTAATGGACATGCTGCACCTCAGAAAATCCAAATCCCATCGAGCTACGCGCTCAAGAGACTTGAACATCAGCACTTAAATAAATAGGACATGCTGGAGGGACAGATTCATAACCCAGAAGCTCCCTTCACTCTGGAATAAAATCCCAGTCCAGGTTAGGCAGAGTCCCTCATTGACTCTCTTCAAGAGGAATCTTGATGAGTGGATGGGAGATCGTAGGTTTAACCCGGGTATCACTTCTGTGTCACTGTTAGACAGAGGCACAGTATACTAACCTCGAAAAAGGGCATAGCAAAATTTATTTAAAATGGGTGGCGAAAACCTAACACATTCTGGCTAGGCTTATAAATGCCCTAGGGCAGATAGCCTAGTATGAACCTATGAACCTATATATATATATATATATATATATATATATATATATATATATATATATATATATATATATACACACACACACACTGTTGCTCGAAATCACGTTTACCGGAAACGTAAACGGCCGAGCACACTTTCGCAAAAGTGCAATTCTACCGAAAATGCACTTTCGCGAAAGAGAAGTAAAAAAAAAAAAACGTAAAAAAATGGCAACTGAGCGATGGGGGCTTAGATCGTGGTACAGTGGGGATAAGGGAATATTCCCTTTTCCCTACTGTAGTGCGATCTCAGAGTGAGAATATAAAAGATGGGGGTGCAGGGGGCTTTCCCCCCTGCATAAACGTGATGACTGTTATTTTACTTCTTTGTTTTTTTGTTTCTTTGTCGCGAAAGTGCATTTTCAGTAGAAGTGCACTTTTGCGAAAGTGTGCTTGGCCATTTACGTTTCTAGTAAACGTGATTTCGAGCAATAGTCCTAGATCCATACAGACACACACACACACACACACACACACACACACACACACACGTACATACATATACACAAAACATGTGAGTGGCTCCGCATTATTCATTGTACGCTTTGAATTCTAATCTCCAATGTAAAATACACTAAAGAACATAATTATCAAAGTAGGGCACTTAGAATGAAAAGTTTTTTTTTTTTTGTAGGGGGCAACAACCCTGAACCCCACCCCCACCCACTGACTTAAATATACCAACTCTGACACAGTCCCAACACAGGAGAAAAGGGAAAATTGCCCTCTCTCTGGTATTCAATAATATCAGACAAATATCACACTTACACTAACTGTTTGACCTTAATTTAATTTGATCAGGGTCATTTGAATGACATTATTTTAAAGTACTTTTCGACCGACTCCAGAGAACCCATATATAACAGTGTGGAAGTGTTCCCAACATGTATAAATACTGACACAAATAATGGGCCAGATTCCAAACGAATCAGTGGAGCAAAAGAGCACAGCTTCTGTCATTCCACCCTCACTACTCACACTAAAATCCATCCCCCCCAGGATGATATCACCTCTGGTTAGGATCCACCCAATTCAATACCTTCCAACACACAGCTATTTTTTTAGACACCTTTATTGGATTATCACTTGTAACATAGACAAACTTACATTTATAAAATTAATTAAACCACATTAACAGGTTCACATTTACAAGTGTTGCACATCACATATATTACATCATATAATCACATTTTATAAATTGTTAATTTCCTGCCTTCTCTTAAACCTCATTTCTCCTCTAAAACATTTTTCTGCATGTATTGTTCCCACAATTTCCATTTTTACTACGTAATTTACTCCTACCCTTTTCTAAAGATCTTGCTTCATATGTTGGTTTAGATTTTGATTTCCATTTTCTAGTAATTGATTTTTGGCAGCCACCAGAATTAAATTTAATTTAACAAGGCCTTTCTATACTTAGGCAATTAAGATCCTGTATTTCAACTAAAAAAAATATATATATATATATATATATATATATATATATATATATATATATATATATATATACATATTTCCTTAGTTACACTTATTTAATCACCCAGTATTCCTGACGGAGTACTCTGTAGAGAAGTTTAAAGTCTGCCAACTCATTACACTCTGAGAACATACACTCTGAAGTACCATTTGCCATCTACCTGAGGAAAAATGATTTGGAGTCTGGTTGGGGTATGAAAGTATCCATACAAACACTTACAGGCACAAATCCTAAGTCATCTAGATTTTGTTGCATGTTTGGGAGATATATATACATCTTCCCATTGTTGCCTTGTGACTTGCATATCGTAATTTCTTTTTCTTACCCCTTTTGATTGATTCCTATAGTTTTCATGCAATGATTTACATGCCCTTTTTAAACAGTAACTTATGTTCTAGATTCAATTAAAAACTCAACCAGTGCAGGTCTTTCATTTAGGATTCTTCTATCTCTTTCTCTTTGTTTATACTTTATCAGTCCTGATAGGAAACCAATCACTAGCCTGCAATCCAAATGTCTTCTTGGCCTTGTCCCATTCTATTACCATTCCCCTCTAATTATTTGTTCCCAATACCTTGATTCCTTTGCCAGCTTTCTTCAGTAAATTTCAGCCCCCCTCTTCCATATCTTCTGTACCCCTAAATCACAGTCATCCCTATCGGTAGAATCCCCTTTCTCCATTCCTGTTTTGACTTAGTTCTTAGAATACTTTCTGCTACTTTATGAACATAATATCCTGTACAACTGCTGTTATTCTCCTTAAGAATCATTGTCCAAAATCTTGAATTACCTCCCTGCTTCATCATCTTCCCTTTCCACTTTGAATTGTAGCTTTCTGGTTGTGCTATATACAACAGCCTTAATCGAGTGGCTCTAAAATATCCCTTGGTTAAAATCCTCAACCTCTATGTTCTAATGGAAGGATCAGCTTACCCCCACTTGATTCTTTGCCTCTTTCCTGCCCAAATAAAATCCTTCAACTATTTATTAATTAAAATACACAACTTTTCCTCTGGTTGATAAAAATATGCCTGACCTGTGTACATAACTAAAGGGAATAAAAACATTTTTTGCTTATATCTTGATATCCATATCCATAAGCAACTGCTTCCAGTTTCTCAGTTTTTGCATTATTTTTTGTTTAGTCTCTTCCCTAACACCCTCAGCTGCCATAAGAGAAACCCTTTTAATACCTACTACTAAATACTTAATTTTATCATGTCCCAGTAAATGTGGGCATTGCAGAACCAATTCATGTGTGGTTACATAGTTTATAACTACAGCCTTTGTTTTATCTTCACTAATTTTATATCCTGAAAAAGCAAGGAATGGTCTCAGAATGATCCACAACACTGACTTGTCCTTTTCTGGTGCTATTAGCAACAACATAATATCTGCAAATACAGCCAACTTTTGTTGAACACCACACCAAATACATCCTTGAATTTCTTAGTCCCTTATTTTCTTTGCTAATAGTTCTAAATATAATGCAAATAGCAAATGGGGAAAGAGGACACCTCTGCCTGATTCCACTGCTCAAGCAGAAATTATCAGAAAGGACCGCACCCACTTTAATTTTCACCTCCAATCCCTCATATATCCTCCTAATCAACCTTATAATTTTTTCAGGAAATGCACTTGTTTCCATTGCCCTGCTCATAAAGTCCCCCCTTACTCTGTCAAATGCTTTCTCTGCATAGAGACCTAACAACAACGATATTTTCTTACATTCTGCTTCCCTCTGGATCATCAGTGTTCTGTTAATTTTGTCAAATGCTTGCCTCACCTCCACAAAAACACACTGATCCATATCTATCAATTTTGGCATTACATTTATCATTAATTTTAGCCATTATAGATATGAACACTATAATCATGGCTTAAGATTGAAATGGGCCTGTATGTAGCTGTGCCCGATGGATCTCTTTAGGTATTACAGCTATCACTACTTTCTTCCAGGATGATGGTACTTATCTTTAAATACTGTTAAACAAAACATTCCAGATCTTTTATCAGTTTTTCCCCCCTACTTTCCAAACTTCCACAGGAATACAATCTATTCCTATTACATTGTATTGCAAAATTTGTGGATTTTAAAGTTAAATATGTGCTTGGGAACAGGGCAACGTTGCTGAGAGATTCTTGGGACTTTCTTTGGAAAGCTAGACAAGAAATGCATAATGGCAACTTACTAATGGTAACTATAGACATCTGTGATTTGTTTTCGGTCATCCCACATGAACAGGGGATTGACTGGTTTTGTGACTACTTAGTCAAAAACACAAACATGGACTGTAATACTGTCTCTGCTTTGAGAGCGTGCCTAAAGCTTGTATTAGAAAACAACTTTGTGAGCTTTGAGGGGTATTTATTTAAGCAGGGGGTAGCAATGGGTGCATGTTGTGTCCCTGTCTTTCCTAACATAGTGCTAGCCCAGTGGGAGGATCTTTTTGTCTTTAATTCACCTTTTAAAGAGTGTTGGGTGCTCTATGGTCGATTTTTAGATGATGCGGTGCTATTTTGAAAATACGGTGAGAATAGGCTGAATGAATTCTTTCAATATATTAATGAAACAACACATTTTCTGAGATTTATCATGTGTCGGGACAGAGATGTGCTTCACTATTTGGATGTCACCATTAGAAAGGATTATAACAACAAGGTTTTTACATCACATCTTTATAGGAAGCCGACTTATTCTAATTCCTTGCTGCACTACAATAGTTGGCACCCTACACATCAAAATAGAGCCTCGGTTAAAGGCCAATTTGTAAGATTGGCCAGAATGGTTTCTGTACTGGATGATTTTCTCCAGGAATGTGAGATTTTGGAAGGTATGTTAACTAGAAGGGGGTACCCGAAGGAGATGGTGGTCAATATAATGAGTGAGGTTCAGACAAAAAGGAATGAAGGGGTGTATCATGTCTTGTTGGATAACACCACTGCCCATGTTACAAACACCTGGACAAGGGAACAGAGAGAGTTTTGGTAGGGCATTGATACTACCATATATCATTGACTATTATGACATTTGTAACACTGTCAAGAAATTTTGGAGAATTTTCAGAACGGATCCTGAGTTACTTTCCTTGTTAGGAGAAAAACCTGCCATTGTATACAAAAAAGAGGCTTCTTTCAAGGGGATGTTGGAGAGTAGCCGTGGTGGAAGGTTTGAGGGAGGATGTTTTAAATGTGGAAGATGTGCCCAATGTCAACATGTAGTTCTCCAAGATAGAATTACTATTGTGAACTTTGGCACCATCAAACCTCCTAAAAATATTTTTGTTATTTCCAAAGGAGTTGTATATGTTGCAGTATGTTAGGCATGTGGCAGTCATTATGTGGGGAAATTCAAGAGAGCATTCAGGACTAGGATCTACGAGCATATTTATGAAATTAAACATCATAATAAAAAGAATGCCCTATACAGACATAGTAGGGAGAACCCAACACATGCTTTTAAATTTTGTGCCATAGATCACGTTGACTTAGGACCTAGGGGTGGGCCAAGTGATGAATTTTTAGAATTTAAAGAGCTGAAATGGCAAATTAAACTTAACTGATGAAAAGCCTGGACATAATGACAGGTTGTCATTAAGTTCTTATTTGAAATTCAAAGCAGCATATTTTTTATGAATTTTATGACATCATTTGCAATATTTAGTATGTTTTGAGAGTCTGCAACAGAGTATCAAATGAATGTAATATGCCTTTTATGTTGTGCTGTGTTTTAACAACTGTGTGGGTGTGAATTGAACTAATTAAGAAAGGGGTGGAGAAATGGCTTTATATTGTTTGTGTTTGTGCACTTTATTTTTTATTCTGAAGAAGTCTGAAACTAGTAAGAAAAAAGCATTTGGATTAAACTGCAAATAGGTTCATAGGCTGGTACTAGGTTATCGGCCCTAGGGCCTATACAAGCCTAGCCATAACAATTCCCTGACTATTTCTTCCCACAGTATTTATTTCCCTGGACCTCTGTCTAGCAGGGCAACTGACATGATCCCCAGGGTGAATTTCCTATCTCCCATCCAATCAAGGTTCCTTTTGAAGAGGGACAAAGAGGTGCTCTGCTTGACATGTATGGGCAAGTCTATTCCAGAGTCTGGGGAGTCTCTGGGTCAGGAACCTATCCCTCCAGCATGTTTTGTTCATTGTGATGACAAGGTTTAGATCCCTGGAGTGTGTGTCTCTGAAGGATTGGGATTTCTTTAAGTGTAGCATGTCCAGCTGCTCTGGGTTTGACATGGCCTTGTATGTTAAGCAGAGATCGCCTCTGAGTAGACAATATGCAACAGAGTATAGGTGGAGTTTTTTTTAGACAGTCAGCATAGGGCATCTGCTTTAGGCCTGTGATTCTTTTAGTGAGGTATTTCTGCAGCCTTTCCAGTTGTTGCAGATGTCTTGAAAGGTACATACCAAAAGGAGCATTGTATTCTATAATGGGTCTAATGAGGAATGAGTACAGTGGGACAATGACCTCCTTTTTTCTAGATGAAAAGCCCTTTGTGATGAGGTGTGCCACATAGAAGGATTTCCTGACTGTTGTGGCGATGTGGTTATCGAAGGTGAGACCACTGTCCACCTGTGTCCCTAAGTCTCTTATCACACTTTCGGTGTTTAGTGTACTGCCACCTATGTGGTAATTCATGGGTACATGTTTTTTCCCCAAAGGGGATAACTACACATTTCTTGGCATTGAGCTTGAGCCCATGGCTTTGGCATCAAGCATCTGTTTCTGTAAGGCCCTTTTGTAGAATATCCACATCATTTGGGGATTCAATAATGGCTCCCAGTTTGCAGTCATCTGCAAACTTTGTTAGCCAGAGTCCCTTCAGAGAAGTAGATGCCAAACAAGTGCGGTCCCAGGACTGAACCCTGAGGTATTCCACTTGTCTGGAGCTGGATTTGGAGTCAGCTACTTTTACAGTGTGGGTTCTGTCAGTACATACGCTAAGTACCTGGTGTGACCAGCTTGTTTCTTCACTTCTCTTGTGATATCTTAGTAGAGGTTAGAGAAAAACTGTCAAACTTCTACATGAAAGTCAGAGATTGCTGCCAATTAAACTTTAATGGTGAAGGAGCTAGCTCTCTCATTAAAAATTTCTGCCAAAAACTCTAGTACACTTTGTGTAGGGATTGAAAAAGGATCGATATGTTTTTGATGTGCCTAACAAACAAATCTCTTCCACTTACTATTGTAGATTTTCCTAGTGGAAGCTTTATGGGAAAACAAAAGTATATGATGGACAGGGCACAACAGCAGACGTTATCTGGATATTAACAGGAGGGGAGAAACCATGCTCTCAACATGAGGTTTGAGATATCCAGATAGATCTGAAATCGTAACCAGAATCCAAGGTGGGTAAAGAAGATGAGGCCAAAGGAAGGAGAACCAAACCTGTTGAGGCCAGTAAGGTGCAATGAGGTTGACTTTCCTCTTCAACCTTGCAGCTTTCTCTAGGAATTTGGGAATCAGTGTAGTTGGTGGACAGGAATAGAGAAGACCAGAGGGAAACCATGGAGCAGGGTATCCCTCAGTAATTCCCCCATTGAGGGGATTAGGGCAAAAAAGCTGCTGCACTTGCTGTTTAGGAGACACACAAATATATTGCAGCAAGGCTGGTCCCATTGATGGAAATTTGCTTCTGTCACTTTTTGTTTTTTTTTTTTTGAGAGAACACTCACTCGTGAGGTAGTAGAATGGGCCTGCTCAATTTGTCTGCTATTACACTGGACTTCCCTGGAATGTGCACTGCTGTCAAAAAGCAGTTGGATGAAATTGCCCACTGCCACACCCTGAGAGCTTCTTGATATAAGGGATAAGACCTGGTTCCTCCTTATTTGCTGATGTACCAAACTACTGACATACTATCCATTTGGATTGTAATTGTCCCCAGAGGTAGAGCATCCTGGAAACCTTGCAATGCAAAAAGCACTGCTATCATCTCCAAGACATTTATATGCAAATTGGCCTCTTTAGGGGACCAAGTGTCTTGGACTGTTTTCTCTAGAATTGTACCCCCACCCAGTATGGGAAGTGACCCTGGTCACTTTGGCCTTGGGTTGACAGAAAATGGATGGCCTTGTAAAAGCTGATATGACCTTATCCAACGCCACAAGTATTGCTTGCATGTCTGTGTAAGCCTTATCTGAATTGACATCCGTTGATAAAGACTTGACCACTGAGATGAGCATCCACTGAAGAATTCTCATAAGATATCTTGCCAGAGGAACAAGAGCTATGGCTGCTGACATTGACCCTAAGGCTTGGAGAATCAAATCCGCCTGAAATTTTGGTGTTGTGAATAATTTTTGCAACATGGAATCATAATGTTTGTACTCGGTTTGGGGAAGTGAGGCTGTCACAGATACTGTATTGAAATTTGCTACTATGAATTATAGTAGAGGTGTTTGTAACTCAGATTTGTTGTAATTTAATGTAATTTCCAGAAGGAAGCAAGTTTGGAGTACATGGTCTCCCGCTAATGTGAGTAGATGCCTTGTGACTGCGGTACTGAACCAGTCATCTAAATATGGAAACACTGGCAGTCCCTGCAGTCTCAAGTAAGCTACCAATCACTGCCATGCATTTGGTGAGCACTCTGGGTGGTGTGGTGAGTGTGATGATGTGAGGTCTTGCCAGCTATGCCATGAGACATAGTCCAGTGGATGTGTAACACATACTAGTATAGCTAGCTGGAGGAGTTCTGTAAAGAATTTTATGTCATTTGTATATCAAGCTGACTTGTACAGATGCTTGTATTGAAAAATGTATTTGTAAAGCTGCTTGTGTTAAAAAAAATACCAACAGTGGGTCCTGCTGGACAGAAAAGACATACACCTGTATGTCTGACTGTATTGTAACTGTTGAAATGAATATATTGTAACAGAGGATAATCTCAGTCCTGATAACCTTGAAAAATAGTCTGATATAAAATTACGTGGTTTTAAACCATAAAGATTGTATCTTACAGTTCTGATTGCAGCCAGAGACAAACTGTCTGAAAACCAGGACTAGGAATCCTACTGTAGTGTCCTTGGGGGTAAACTAATTGCTACCCTAGAAGGGTGGAAGTTTTTGAAATGGTTTTATAGCTTCCAGATGCTACAGCACATCTTAGCAAAGCTCTATGCGTGTGTATGGTAAAACATGTGGAAGATTCTGGTTCGGTTTGTAGTAAAGGAGGTAGTGTGGGAACCAGAAGTCAAGTGACCAGATGTATGTGATGTCATTCTGTAATCAAGCAATGAAATTATGTTTTAATATTAGATGAGACAGAAGACTCAGAGCAGTCTGTTTGTGAAACCTGAAAAAAAGGAAGACTGCTCACCCACTTCAACTTGCCTTGTTCTAGTAAGTGAATTAGGAGACAGTAATTCTTTAGATCAGTCAGGAATATGTAGTGAGATTAGTTAAGCATTGCTTTTCTGTATCTGTGTACACCTTTACATTTGTGTTATTTTTAATATGTCCTGTGATTTAAACTCTGATATTTACTGTAAATAGATATTTATTATCAAATATATTTATATTTTTCATTGTGGATGGTCTTTTAGAGAATATTTTAACCTTTGAGAGTGCTTATATTTATTTGGAGACACCGTGGCTGCTTCTGAAAGTCTTCCTGCATTGGTCAAACACTACCATTTTAATTTTACTCAGTATAATTGGCTACCTGTGTAACAGCCTTAGAGTAGATGGCTTTGAAGTGTTCCAGTGGCAGTATTTACCTTATAATCTGACCAGAGGGGGCATAGCTACTAAGTCTGTGCCAGTTCTTCCCAGGTATGTGTGTGTGTGTGTGTGTGTGTGTGTGTGTGTGTGTGTGTGTGTGTGTGTGTGTGAAAATCATATCTGAAAGAGTGTGTGCGTCAGCTACTTGGAGCAGGGACACAAAGCACTGGTTTCACACAAAGGGTGGTGGAGGACCTGGCTTGGAACACCTGGATGAGGACTTAACTGTATAGCTTTGGATAGTGTGGAGTCTTACTTGTGGCCTGGTGAGAGAGAGGGAAATCCAACCCCATGATGGGAGCGTGTTCCTTGTGTGCTCTCAAGGGAAACCATGCTTGGTGCGAACAGCTGCATCTGAAAATACTGGGTTTATCTATTTTTGTGCCAAGTGAACTTCCCTCACCAGTATTAGTTGCGAGGATTGAGAATCCTTGATGACTGGCCCAAAGCAGGGATGTCACAGAGAGACCAAAGGGCAGGGCTCGGAACTGGTAATGACTGGCGCCAGGCAGAAGAGTAAATACCTTTTGGACCACCTGTTCATTTTTATGAAAGTCTGGATCTTGAAGGTCTATTGAGCACATCCAATCATTCTTGCCTAGAAATGGCAGGATGGACTGAAACCATGACCAACAAAAACTTTGAGTGTCAAACTAACTTGTTCAAGTTGCTGAGATCAAGAACTGGTCTCCAGTCCCCTGTTTTCTTTAGCACTAGAAAGAACCTTGAATAAGTTCCAGATTATACATGGTCTGAAGAAACCTCTTGGATGACTCTTCCGAGCAGCTTTTGTATTTCTAGCTGCTACTTTCCTCTGACTGGGTGGAACATCAGGAAACTTTTGTGAGGATGTAGGTGGAAGGGAAAAGGGAATTATATAACCCCTGGAAATAATCTTCTGCTACCAAGTGTCTTTTGTGATATCTAGCAAAGCTGTCTTGTGCAGGGATAAATGACCCCCTGAATGTCTCCAGAGGGGGATAATTGGGCCTCCTTGATGATAGGATCTGTCAAAGAATACATCTCTAGACCCTCTATTTTGTGGTCCACCTCTGCTGTGTGGACAGTGTCTTCCATTAGCATTCCACCCTCTGCCTATGGAGGAATCTTCACCATGTGGATCGTGGAAAGGACCCAGAGATTTTTTAATCAAATTTTTCATCCCTATCATTGATTCCTGCAGAAGGTCCTTTGAGGGGTCAAAAAACGTACTCCTACAGCAGAGATGCATGAGAGATAAGCTTCATG